>NC_136238.1:9097500-9397500 GCF_053564925.1 Oryzias latipes
CCTGTCTGACGTGGTGACAAGCAGTGTGGGGGCCCCACAGGGAACTGTGCTCTCTCCCTTCCTGTTCACTTTGTACACCAGTGACTTCCAGTACAACTCAGAGTCTTGCCATCTTCAGAAGTTCTCTGATGACTCTGCTGTTGTTGGCTGCATTAATGGTGGGCGGGAGGAGGAGTACAGGGATCTTGTGGATAAGTTCGTGATATGGTCTGGAGAAAACAACCTGCTGCTGAATGTGGAGAAGACCAGAGAGATGGTGATAGACTTCAGGAAGAAACCACCAGCTTCCCAGCCTCTCAGCATCTTGGACAGAGATGTGGCAGAGGTGAGTACAAGTACTTGGGAGTAACCATCGACAACAGACTGAGCTGGAAGAGCAACAGCACTGCTGTGTATAAGAAGGCCAGCAGCAGACTCCATTTCCTGAGGAGGCTGAGGTCCTTCAACGTGTGCATCAAGATGCTTGAAATATTTTACCAGTCTGTTGTGGCCAGCACTCTGTTCTTCTCGGTGGTCTGCTGGGGGGGCAGCATATCTGCTAGGGACAGCAATAGACTGAACAAACTGATCCGAAGAGCTGGCTCTGTAATTGATTGCAAAATGGACACATTTGAATCTGTGATGGAGAGGAGGACTTTAAATAAGCTCGTATCCATCATGGATAATCCTGAGCATCCTCTCCATCCTGTACTGGATTGTCAGCGGAGCTCCTTCTCCAACAGGCTAAGGCAGCTTCGCTGTCACACCAACCGCTTCAGGAGATCTTTCATACCTCACTCCATTGGACTCTATAACTTGTCATTCATGTGCAATAGATAAAGTCATCTATGGTCCGTCTATTTTCTCTCTCCTGATGTGGCATGCAATACGACTGTTCTAATTCACTGATGTTTCTTTCCGATTGATTGTTCTGGTTCTCTGTCATCTATTGTGTGTATGTTTGTATCTTGAGCCTAACGCTGCAACAACTGAATTTCCCAAGCTGGGATCAATAAAGTATCTTTATCTTTATCTTTATCTATCTTGTTTTTCACGGGGGTTTCGTTCCAAAAAGAACCAGTGATAGACAAAATCTGTGAAGTAGAAACCTTTATAGTTTTTACAATTATTATACAATTAAATACTCTTTCATACATTGAAAAGAAAGGATGAACCATTTTACAGGTTCAAGCATTTGTTTCACAAATAAAAGTAATTTAGAAACATTTTTTTTCAACAAATAACTTTTGTACTGTACTGTCAAATAATAATTTTAATCATCAATGTGAACAGAAGGCTTCAAGTCGCGGAGATTAGCCCCGCCCACTGCGACCCCGAGTAATTGGATTAAACAGGAGAAAATTTTAAAAAGTTATGAAAAAAAATCGGACAAATAGTAACTCAGGTGTATTTCTTCAGACTGAGCCGCTGCATCCTGACTCCGCTCTGCAGTGTTTTCTTCTTTTGAAGCCCGCCGTGCAGCTGTGTTTGTTCGGGAGAAGAACATACTGATAGGCAGTTGTTGTCGCTCTTTTTTTCTATGGGTTTTAGAGAAACTCGAAATTGCAAGATGATTTGCACGTACGTAATGTCAATTTGGCAAGCTGTTTTACGCACATGGTTTTTTTTTCTTTTTTTTTTTTCCTGTGCTTTATTGAACATAACATTAAAGTACAAAACACAACATCAAGGGATCAAATAGATCATCAGCCGCAAAAACCAATGCCATCATTCCGAACTTTTTCAAACGTAGCAGAAATATATCAAAAATAGAGCTTGCTGATAAGAAAATAGAGCATTTTAAAATATATAAATGTTTTACGCACGTGTACATATTAAACTGCAACGTTATTGACGCACAGGTAGAGAAGAAGCGGAGTGACTCTTTAGCCAATCAGAATGCAGAACACGATGCAAATCCGTGAACTAGAAAAACTGTGAAAATTAACCGCGTTATAGCGAAGGATCACTGTACTCAAAACCGAGAATAGTGAAACGCGAATCAGCGGGGGGACACTGTACAGTCAGAGATGCCGAACTCAGTTTTCGATATTTTTTGTCCGTTCAGTGTTTGCTTGCAATGACACAGTTCGCCTTTCAGTGTTATGAGGATTTTTGGGGGCAATTTTGAATGCTTTCTTTATTTTATTTTATTTTTATTACACTGCATTGTGTGTGTTCTGTTTCCTGATTGGCTATAGCACATGGTCAGTCAATGGCCCATGCCTTGTCTCCTCTACAGAATGTGTTCAGCTTGATAAATTAACATGAATCTCCAATCGCAATCAGATCATTTCATTACAATATTCTTTTTCTATGAAGGTTTGAACTTTGAGAGTCAAGTGTCAAAATGTTCATGTCTGTCTGAGCATAAAAAGGTGGTGGGGTTTTTTACAGCCTTAAAAATGTATAAAAATTAAAGATTTAGTCGGTCTGGGGTTATTTTTGGAATGTAACTCAAGACAAATAAGGAAACACTGGATAGAAAGTCATGATGGAGCAGTTTATACCATTTCCAACTGAGGACGCCACTCAAGGTTTCTGGGAAAAATGGAATTCCCAAACTGCTTGGAGGACGTAAATAGAAAGCATTCTGTTGTCGAAGCTTCACGATGTCTGCCACTACAAAAAGACATTTTCAGTGGACATTTTCTTTAGATGAAGGGCCTGGAATGGAATTACAAGCGATGGTTGGATTGGTTCAGGATCTTTTCCAGGAAGGGAGGATGGAGCCAAAAATTGCTATTGTAGCTTGTAATTGGTAAAACACACTTGATGCAGGAAATCAGCAGCACAGTTTCTTAAAATCAACATGAAAGACCAAGATGAAAGACCTCAAAACCAACTTTCCTGCTCTGCCAGTACCAACAACTGGGCATCTAGATGAAGGCTAAACTAATGGGAGATGGTCTGTCATGGTGGGACGTTACATTTCCACTATACCCTCCCTCATGCAAACGTACCCTGACAAAAGAAAAGAGGAGTTTCAACTCCAGGCTGTCAGGAGCAAGAACAAGAGTAGAAAATGCCTTTGCCATTGAGATGGAGAATTGTGTACAAGCGTATTAATTTTCATCCTGACAGAGTGGACAGTCTTGTTGTTGCAGTGGTCATCCTCCACAATTTGCATTGCTTCAAGTCAGAATCAGATACTGCTAGACGGGGAAGGAGAAGGGCACAGATGCACAGTACTACTCAGGATCACGGAAGAATATGGGGGGCCTAGCAGAAAGAAGAAAGTGCTTAAAAGCAAAACTGAATTTAAGTGCACATTGTTTGAATTCTAATATACCTCTATTTCTAGTTTGTCATTTGCTACAGCTATGTCCAAATTCCCTCCCTAACTCATATAATACTGTAGGACAGAACTATTGTTTTTCTAACAGCAAATATGACGGCCCCCTAAGTAAACACCTGATAAATATAAATTATTTCAAAAGACTATTTATGAATCCAGTGTGTTCTGATGATAAAAACTTGGGTAGTCAAAAAAAAAAAGAAAATACCGTTTTTTTTCAAATGCAATGAATTGTGGTCTATACTTGCTAACCTAATAAGCATGATGCACACTAACTTCTGGGAAATTTCTAGGAGAAAAATAGATTTAATGGAGGGGAAGTTACATCCACTATAATGATTTTCATAAATAAACAAGAAGTTAGCACAAAAAGCTATTTATAAATATTCCGCAAGCTAAATATTAATAAATCTTTGGAGAACAGTGAAGAAAACAGTTAAAAGAATCTTTTTAAATACACATATACATTTTGGGGCGAGTTAGGCGAGAAGGAAAGTAGACGAGTCGAAAGTCATTTGTGGGGATGACGAGATCTGCTATTGTGCACAGTGGTTCCCCGCAATAAGGCGGTTCCACTTTCACAGTGTCACAGATTCTTTTAAAATGCAATTTATATTGGGGGTGTGAGGGACTGTAAGCTGTTGTGAGAGCGTGCAAAGCGAGAGCTCTAAGTTTTGGTTATGGGGAAAGAGGTGGAGCAATGCCCGGGCCATCGCTCCCGCCCACAACTCAGAGGCAAATCTTTAATTACCTACTACCGCCGTTCTGCAGAAAATATGGCCTAGAAAACGACACACGTTTTTATGTCGACTAAAAACGGCATCATCATAATTAAAAGGACACTGGGAACACTTTAAAAATAGATCAAAAGATGATTGTTGTGGGTCTTTAAACAAGATAGAAAAGGGTAAAAAAAGGAGATGTAAGAAACGTGCATGAAGTGTTGTTGAAGAGTTTTACATCTATACATCTTTATTCAACCATCACAGGTTATTTTTAGAATGTAGGTCTTGTTTTTTCTGTTCTCAAAGTGGCTATTGAGCACCAGGACTTCTTAAGACGGTCCCTTCTTAATACGTTTTTTTGTGTTGTAGAGTAAGTTACGTATTTCCATCTGAAATACTTGTTCTTGGCTGTGTAACTTTCACTGAAAGTGTGAGGAACAATGTTTTTAGACAGAATTATGTTAAAAGTGTGGCTAATGTTTATTTTCAAGCCTGTTTTTATGGGTTTTCTTGGATGGAGATAGGCAAATTGACCTCAAGATGCAAGAACAATAGATTTTCCAACCTCATCTGAGCATCGAGGGTTCAAAAGACATAAATGATTCTGTTTTGAACGGTCAGACTGATCAAGCAGAAAGTACTTCCTTCCCGTCTGACATGTTGCAGTCTAGGTGTGCGTAAATTGGAGCCTCCATGCCTGCTGTTCTAAGTGTAATAAGGACACTTTAGAGAATTGAGATTCAGTTTCCACCAATTTGTCTATTCAAAATTAGGAACTTAATACCCCTAATTGTCATTTTTAACCTCAGAATCTCAAAGTATGAAGGAATTGTCATTCCCAGTGTCTAAAATGCTTTTTTTTTACTTTTTCCCCTTCCTCACCTTTAGTGTACCTTTGGCTCTAATGGATTAGCGACTCACACTCCAGGATCTTGAACAGGTTCAGAGTGTGAAAGCAGTCTGTGTGCATCAATACGAATTTGCACCTACCACTGCAGGACTGAGAGATATCCTCCACCTCTGGGCGTGGAGGGTTGAGGCCCATTTGAAAGCTGATTTTTACAGCTGACAGCTGTAAAAAAAAATCCCAGGTCAGGTGAAGGCTTTTGGAATAATTTTACGATTCTTGGTTTTACTTATACAGTAGAATATTCTGCCAGTGTGTTTCTGACCCTGTATGCCAGTCCTCTAAATGGGGAAAAGAAAGCCTTGTTTACTAATAACAATGTTAATGGTGGCTGTGGTGGTGTCTTCAAAGTCAGTCGGATAATTTCTGATGCCAGCTTTTTAACAGCCACCACCAGCACACTTTGAATCCAGTGTTTCCCTCTATGAAAAACAAAAAAAAGAAAATAAAAAAGAAAAAGAAAAATTATATTGGGCAGCCTTCAAAAAATAAAAATAAAGTAATTGGAATAAAATAAAGTTAAACTATTATAGCTCAAGTACTCAAACTAGGACAAGTGAATTTGCCAACAAGAACAGCCCTAAACCCAAAGAAAGTCAATCATTCACGGTCAAACAGAACCACAGTTGTGAACATATTTGGCCTGTAAACAAAAAAATACATAATTAAAGTCTTTAATGATAACATATTTGTTTTTATTTTTAGACATAAAAGCTTAAATTGTAGTTAAAGTTTATCTTTTCAAGTATGAAAAATTAAAAAAAGTATTTTAGGGTGTTTTTGCAGATAAGGATAAAACAATTAAAGGCCTGCTGTTACACTGCATCCATTTTTGACATTTTCAGAAAAATAATCATTTACTTCAATTGAACTGAATCAATAGAATTTAGCATTTAAGTACAGCATATGTCAACATGTTGGTAAGATATTACATCTAAGTGAAAAAGTAGACATTTTATTTCTGTGCACAATTTTGGATTTTTAGACTGTGTTTAGAGAATTTTCATCTAAAGAATCAGATCAAACTATTTAACCCTTGTGCTATCTTAGATGACCCCACCCTTACATTGATGTGTTCTCCCTACCATGACAAAGGTGGATAAAGGTGGAAAGATTTCATGTAATCCATGGACACCAGTGAAGATCACAAATCATTGAAGAGAAAAGGTTCAGAGCACTGTCTAGTGGGTCTAGATGACCCAACTCCCAATGTTAAAGTGCCTAGGATAGCACAAGGGTTAAACGAAGTAAAGATTGTATGAATTGCTGGGTTAAAGTGTTTTTACAGATAGAAAATGATCACTTCAGCAGATTTTAAACATCTGTGCCATTTTAGTTACAAGGGCCTTTTACATACATCGAAGCCAATATTCTGAAAAATGAATACTCACTGTTAAAAAAAGAAAAGAAAAGACAAACATAACAATTGTCCATTAATGCAATATTTGTCTTATACTACAAACTTTAGGTACTTAGAAATTTGTTTTTTTAACCCTTGTGCTATCTTAAATGACCCCACCCTTACATTGACGTGTTCTCCCTACCATGACAAAGGTGGATAAAGGTGGAAAGATTTCATGTAATCCATGGACACCAGTTAAGATCACAAATCATTGAAGAAGAAAGATTCAGCGGACTTTCTTGTGGGGTCCAGATGACCCAACTCCCAATGTTAAAGTGCCTAGGATAGCACAAGGGTTAAATACAAACACAAAATCTTTTCCTTGCTTGTGTTCAAGTTTTTAGAAGTGATGATATCTGATGACACATGACTATGTCTTCCATGAGGATAAACAGCCTAAACCTAAACAAGCTTGTTTATTCAGCCAAATACCCGATTAAGTTCGGACAAGGCCTAACACATCTTGTAAGATTGGATGCATATTTCTGCATCATTTCTGTGTAAAATGGGATTGAGGAAAAAATAAGCAGCTGGATGGCTCAGTTGGCTGCGTGAAAACCAGGGTCCGCTTCCCACATGGATCAATGAGCTTTATCCAGTGTGGGTCCTTAGGCAAGACCCTTCTTTGAAAAGACAAAAACAAACAAAAAAAAAACTATGTAGCCATAAGGGGGCACAAGTTTGGGTCTTGCTGTGCCGGTCCCTAGCCTGGATAAAATACAGGGTTGTGTCAGGAAGGTTTTCCGTTGTAAATATCTCTGTCAAACCACCTGTTTATTTGTTTATTTGTTTATTTATTTGGAGCCCCATTAGCTTCCACAAAGTGGTCGCTAGTCTTCCTGGGGTCCATACACAAAAAATACATACATTTTACCAATTTCACAAAAACCAAAACTGATTTCAGAAAATACAGTGACTAATTCATCATATTTACCTTAAAAGCTTCACATGTTAAAATAAGTTAAAATAATTTCATTTTTATACCAGCATATCAAAACACATAGCAACATAACCTCAACAATAATACATAGCATATCATTCAAATTGTTAGTTATTGTAAGTGGTCCATGTATCTTAGTTTTAAAGATACATACTTAACCTGTGTGAACCAGTAAAAGCTGTTTCACTGTGGCGACCCCTGAACAACAACACAAACATGGATTATGGAGAACTATGGAGCATAGAACGGGGTATTGAATCCATGTACAAACTTTGTCCCATTTGGGTTTGGTTGGCAGGGCAGACGTCTAAGCAAAGATTACGACAGCTTTTCTAGAAAATGACAGAGGAACTTCAACGTCTGCCAAAACATAAAACAAAAGGTATACATCGTGAAAATAATAGATATACATGTTAGCAAGTATAGATACTTACTAATGTAACGAATGTAAAAAAAAAAAGATTTAATCGTAACTTACTGAAGCTGAATGCATGAACCATAACATTACTCTGCAAACTATGCACAAATGTTCCAGTCAGACCTCTGGAAAGAGAAAACTCCCTGGCAGCTAAAGTTACGTTCACATCAGACATGTGAAACGCGTTTAGGAATGCGCTAAACGTGGGTTCCTCAAAGCGCATATGGTGTTCACAGTGGTCAAGCAGGGATGGGCTACTTTTTCCTTTTCTACTGTTGAAATTTAAAGCAGTACAAATCTTATAAATTTTGCTTTAGGCTTTTTTTAATTTTTATTTTTTAACAGCTCTATTCCAATATAATGTTGTTATAATTCTATTTACATTTTTCATTAGATTTTGTTACCAAAGAAGCTCAAATAAAACAGAAACTAAAAATCGGTTTCTGGTTTGCTGCCTAAAACGTAAAATCGTCAAACAAAAATCAGAGGGAAAACTGGGAAAATGAACTCCACAGATTTGATCCCTGCTGTTTACTCTGTTTCTAAAGCAGCTAATCTGAAACGGCTGATCAGGATTCATGGGAGGGAATGTTGCCTGACTGGAAAACCAGATTTCCTTTCCTTCTGCTTTACTGGTTGTGTTCTCATAAATACTGGTTTTCCTCTTTCACACCTAAATCAGAGGGAAAAAAAGGGATCAGGATGCATGCAAATGACTGCAGGAAGTGCCCCATTTTTTAATTTTTTTTTTTTTTAAGTGACGCAACCAGAGATCTTCCTCTGACGGATATATGCACAACTTCGAAAAGCCCAATGGATTGGAAAGAAATTAAAACAACCTCTGACGGGTTGTAAAAACAAGGCGCCAAAAATTCCATCAGTTAGAATGTGAGCAATGAAAGGCAGCCAGCAATGGTACGAGGCCACAATCTGTTTCAAGGGCTGGGTTCAATTGGAGTTGACAGGCTTTCCATCCAGCCAGCTGCACACATGCACGCACACACAAAACCACCAAGCAGCCGGCCACCACAGCCACCGCCACTTCCAACCAGGAAATTGCTAGCAGCTACTTCCATTCCCAGAAGCCCAGTACGTAAAGTCAATTAGCAGCTGAGTTAGCAGCAATAACGGCCTCTAAAGGGCAATAGAAATTAGGCACTGCACTTACACCAAGGTGCACCACAGCAACCCATAAATGATTGCAGCATTAGCTCTCTCAGCACCTCTCCTCACCTCTGGTGCCGACTCATAAAACACGTGAAAAATTGCAATCAAATGAATCGGGTCTCTCTCTTGTTCAGTAAATGAATGGATTGACTGTGCGTGGTGTCCATTAATGTCACCCAGTGACATACATGTCTGCGACTCATCGGCACAGCCTCCTCAGCAGGCCTTTAGATAGATTGTTGTCGTTTTTGAACAATCATAGGAATACAGTCATTTATTTTTACTTAACCCATTCTCCAAATGTAATTGGTTACAAATGGGGATTTGAATCCAGATTTGTTGAGAACATTTGCATAAAAATAGTACTTATGTATAAATCTATTCTAAAAACAACCTAATTTTTTTTAATAATTTGAATTTGTTGTTTGAAAAGAGAAATATAAGTAATTTGAATCTGGTATCGCGCGTGTCATGCTACATTCAAGAAGGTGCCTATTCGAGCGCTATTAGCATGAGGTACAGGACTGTCGTTATCCAATCCTAAAGAATGCACCTACAGTTGGGAGTGAGTTGGTGCAAAATGTTGTAACAGTGCAAATCCTGTGCTGTAGGTTTTTTCTTTCACAGCTTTATTTCGACTTGATGTCATAGACTTGCGGCCAGAAAACCATGATAGAGTTATATGATCAGTTTTTAAAAACACATACGTGAACATTTTGGTCATGTGACACACTTATTTCACATATCCCTAAACGTTTTTCAGGAAATTCAGCAGGTAGTCCCTGGTGGCCAGGGAGGTTTTAAGAAAAGGTTTGAGAAAAGAAAAAGTGGCTGCATGAATTTTTGCCATCGGTCAGTGGCCGCCCACGCATATTTGGAGGTCATTGGGTGGCAGTTCAGTGAAAGGCGGGTAGCAGGAGGGTACATCACGGAGCGGTCCCAGTGTGTACTTCCGCAAAAGCATCGGTAAGTACGTCTCCATGTCTGGGTTTATATGATCATTGAGTGTCTTCAGGTACGGTGAGGTTCACTCCTGAATGACAGCCGGTTTCCATGGTGTCTCCGTGTCCCTGTGAGACCAGTTTGAAAACTTACTCTCCCGGATTAGTCCAAGAGGGGAAAACATAAGAATAAAAGTAGAGGATATTTTTAGTAATAAAGAGTTTTATACAAAAAAAAACAAATAAACGTACTTAACAACACAACAATCAAATTGTTTGCTGTCTGAATCTGAACATTATCCTTATATCTATCTATTTTTACACCGATAATTTCATTCTTGTTTATAATTTTTTGGGGAAAAATTTGTTTTGCACCAAAAATTATATTAATTAAAAAATTATACTGAAATTACTACCGAAGATTCATGTCCTAGTGTGATTCACCTTCATTTGTTCATTTACAAAAACAGATTACTTATAAAGGCT
Organism: Oryzias latipes; assembly: GCF_053564925.1. NCBI lineage: Eukaryota > Metazoa > Chordata > Actinopteri > Beloniformes > Adrianichthyidae > Oryzias > Oryzias latipes. The sequence goes on from NC_136238.1 coordinate 9,107,764, forward strand.
TTAAAAGCTGAACGACTAAAAAAAAAAGTCAGAAGAAAACCGATCCATGGAGTCTTCTACTGAGTCCAATTAAACCAAGAACAAACCATAATTACAGTGAACCAGAAACCGTCTCACCTGTGGACGAACGTCCTTGCTTCTCTCTCTCCAACAACATTGTCAGTTAATCCCATAAGCCCTGTGTGCGTGTCAATCAAGAAAGCTATGTACCCGTTTGGTCTATAAATATCTATATATGTAGAAATTCATTTTATATTCTAATTGGTCTTCACTGGAATGATCTGATATCAATTAATAAAATCTAAGAATTGGAAGGACACGCGGGAGGGTTGTGTGCTGGCTCAGAGAGGCATTCACAGCAGCACAAGGTCTTTGCTATCATTTTGATGTGCCATGTTTAAATGGAAAATAGACGCTGGAGTGAATAGAAATTGAATGAGGCAAATGAATATCTCCATAATGTCTTACAGAACATGTTTTGTAAGATCTTTGTTGCCTCCAGATCTGTTCTGTTGCAATGTTTAATACTTTCTATGGCTCCTCTACCTTTTTAACATGTTCTTGATAGGCCTTTTTTTTTCCCTTATTCTTTTTACTGTGGTTGCATGTTATTCAAGTTATAAACTGACCAAATAGGAGTCTCAATAAAAGTATGTGGTATAACATTGAAATATTTGATTGACAGATTCCCAGGGCTTCCAACAAGCTAACGCCTTATTGGTTAGAGTGGTTGCCTTGGAAACCTTGACTTAAACCAAACACTGCTTCCTGACATTGTCTGGCATTCTTCTCACAAAAAAATGGCGACCGAATTGACTTCCTTTGGGTGGATTGAAGAGGTGTCAATTTGGCAAGGTGTAGCTTTATGAACATTTCTATAACTTAAATAATTTTTACTTTTATCCAAACAAAAAAAAGATAATGTGTATTATAACCATTTGGGGTAATTTAGCAAACTCCTTAAAGTTTGGTGTTTTTATAAGTTAAGATCATCTCAAATGACGTTATTTGACCATAAACACGAACAGAATATTTGAGACAAACCAAAGCAAAGTAGTGGAGTCTATATTTAAAATGAAACACCAGAAATGGTCTGCTAGTATCACGAAGAGATTAAGTCAAATCGGTTTATCTCTTCTGGGAGCAACCGATTTAGTTCCATAGGAGCCACTGAAAACATGCAGCTCGGGCAACATGATGTAACATTTAGTAACTTTGCTATTGGGGGTTGGAGCTAATGTAATTTTAATTTTCACTAATTCCTTTAAGATGGGCTTTTTTTAGTCATTCTGCTACTTTTCTGTGACCATTTTCATTGTGGCTCATTGGAACTCAAATATTTGAAAATATCTGCACAGGAATCTCAAACTTAATGGAACTTCTTGCATCAGTGAGCTAAAACTTACTTCTCTATGAAGCCAGATTTTTTCACCCGCATTCCAAATTAAATGATACAAAAAGATACCGTCTTTCAATCAACACTTCGCAAAGCAGGATTCATTTTTATAATTCCCTCATTTTCTGTCCTCGCAAAATGATAATATATATTTCAAACGTTATTCCACGTAGGGTGGTATAATTGTGAAAACAGGAAAATGGTGTCGGAGCAGAACGCCATAGGAGATTTTTAAAAAGAACCATCTATCTTCAAGACAAAGTATTGAGCTCTGATGCCAGGGGGGACTTGGCCAAAGCATTTATTTCAGTCAAAGCAAGGCAAGGCTGACGCGAAAGCCACACTTTCTATTTGCCAATCATCTATTTTTTAGGTTATAGATGTCCTCCATCATGAGGTCCTTAAGTATTCTTGTTATATTATTGTTAAATTATCTCTGCGTCATTGTTGGAATATATTTAGTCTAAAACATCTCTGCACCAACAGTCCCACCCACAACTCAGATGTGACTTTCTCTAAACTCCTGCCGCTCTGCAGAAACCATGACCAAGAAAACAATAGTTTTTGTGGGGCAAAAAACTACAAAATCCTAATTAAAAGACCACTAGGAATGCTTTGAAAATAGATCAAAATATCACCAGAGTGGATCTTTCAGGGGTTTTAAGGCTAAAATGAATATTTTTGAACCCATTATAACTGCATATAGTAAATAACTAGAAAACGGCTGTTGTTTCAGTTTTGTTACTCACAACTACAAAGGGAAATAGTTTATTTTTGTTAGCACAATGATAATAGCACAGCTTAATAACACAGCTCTAATTATTTATTAGGGATTCAGTTCTGTTTTGCTCAATGGAAATCCTAAAATTATATTTAAAAACTCCTTTCAGTGATGCATCAATTCTGCCCTCGGTGATGGTTTCACATCCCATATCTGCTCCTATCCCCGCAGTTTATTTAAAGTGGAAGCTGAAAAGGCACAATCTGAAGTATAAGATACAAAGTGCAAAGCTAAAAATAAAGAAATAAGTATTCCGTCTTGCCACTTTAAAGGAAATATCACCTTTGACTATGAGGAATCAGCGGTAAAGCATCACTTTGCTCCTATCAGTACATTATAACAAACAGCCGGCTTTTACAAAAAGGAGAAGATTGGACACTTTGATAGCTATTTCACTCTCACCTCCCTTAGCAATACACCACAAGAATATATGAATGTAAATATTTGCTTGTACTTCTCAAATATTCATCTAGGTGTTTCTGCTGTTTCAGAACGGCAAACTCAAATATTACAAAATTCATCCATGTAAGAGCAAGATTAAAAAAAAGAAAAAAATTCAAACAAGCTACATCTTTATTTTGTAGAAGAGAAAATAAAAATGGTATTCACGTTTTCAGGCAAATACCCCGATAAGAGATAAAAACACTTGACTAAATTCATACCAGCATCATAAAGTTGTCCCACTCCTACACATTGGAGAGTCAGATCACTTATCTCCATTTCTGATTCCCGGATATAAACCTTTGATTGGCAGGTTGAAACCAGAAATCAAAACAATTCACATATAGGAACAAAGATGCCACTTCAGCTCTGCAACATCGTCTGGAGATCTCAGACTGAACTGTTCCAATCTGGAGGAACAGACAAAAGACCTCCTTCTGAGAAAAAGAGAAAAAAGTATTCCGAATCAGAGACGAGAGGTGTGAACTGCTTAAGAAAAGACTTCATGTTTGGAAACCAATCGAAGGACAAAGAGCCACAAAGATGGTTAAGGAGGGGATTCAAGAACAACAAACACAGACAAAAATGGCGTAAGGTGGAACTCAACAAGGACAAGCCAAGGATCTGGGCGGGGATAAAAAAAATACAACGCTTTCATGTCTTCAACTGCTGGAAGATGACAACCAGACCCAGTCCAGGAGATCTGGTTGAGCTGTTCTGAGCAGAGTCAAAATCCAAATAAAGCCGAGAGTTTCAAGACAGGTTATCAAATCCTGCGCAGACGAGTCAATACCATCTTAAACTGCCCTTAAGGGACCTAAACCGACTGTAAGCGGGCGGAAAATGGGCAAATTTGTTCAGGGCATGGAGGTCAATAGGAAACATTAGGGCCATAGACCACTTGATGATTGTGGTCTATGGCCCTAATGTTGTGGAAATGCTTCTGCACATTTTTTCCTACAGGCATGCTGTCGGCGACAGGTCGTAGTGGACGTTGTCTCCATTGTCAGAGCTGCACGAACAGCTGCGTGTCATGACAACTCCACTCTTTAGAGCTCTGTTTTTACATTGTTTTGGGTATAAGTGTGCTACTATTTTTATAGTTCTTCTGTTTTGGAGTTTTACTTTTTTGGGGGGGGGACTTACTTGGGGAGCCCAACAGTTTCAGCAGCGGCTCAGATGTTTACTCTGGGCATCAGCTGTTGGTGTTGCACATTACCGCCCTAATCTTTGCGGTGAAATCACAGATTCCCTATGAAATACAGAGTGAGAGAAGAGGCTATCATAGTTGTACCTTTATTATGGTGGAAAGCACATACTACATTTTCTGGTTGGAGAAATTTGAAAAAATTAAAAAGTATGGTAGGAAGTTGAATCATTTTCCAGTTTTTTTTTTCCCTCCAGATTTGTGCTTGAATGCAATTTCTAAAAGAGAAGGAATAAAACTCATGTATGCATGAGTGAAGCTCGGCTCCCATTCATTTGGCAATAAATGCGTCACACTCCTCTGTGGATGGGGTAAGTGTGCAACATTTACATGCACTGCCAGTCACGGTGTGTGTGTGTGTGTGTGTTTGTGTGTACTCTGACAAAGCACGCCCTTCAGAATCACGAGCTGAATTACAGTGTTGATTTTCATTTCAGCTGTCCGAGTCCACGGAAAATGCCTGGACAATGAAATTCACTAGTTTCCTGTTTGCTCTCTCAGCCAGTGTCATTTTTCTATGGAAGGTTTTTTAAGTCATAATTCAAAGTAAGGAGCAATTCAACTTGCAAATCAATCATGAAATTTGAACATTCCATTCAAAATGCAATTCAGGCTTGGAATATGAAAATACATTTTGCAATTTAGAATTCAACATTAAAATGTACATTTCAATATGACAATTTAAAAAATAATTATTCAAATGAAATTGCAAAACAGCACCCCCTGGTGTAATGCATTTTCATTTGCATAGCATAGTGTGTGTCAAAATTCAAATTCCAATGCCAACTGTCAGATACTCATCAGTGCTGGACCTACCACCTCCCTAAATTTGCTAAACCCCGCCTCCAACTTCCTACCTGAGATTCTGTTGTAGAAACCACATTGTTCTCGTCTCCTACGCGTCAGATTCTGAGGGGGCAGTTTTAAGGATATTCTAGAAGGATATTTATACTGTATGTCCAGAATTTATCAATACAGATTGATAGACTGACAGATTGATGAATACATACGCATACATATTTATACAGCATAACAAAAACATACATAGGGGGGCTAGTCTAATGGTTTAAACAAGTCTAATGGTATAGACTTTATGATGAATATTTCCCTTTAACTCTAAAGTGGATGCTGACAACTGGACGCTATTTAGCCACGTCCAACTTTTAAGGTTTGATGGATTTTATTTATCCATATAAATAAATGACACAACTGCAGTAAAATTGGTATTTTTTAAGGAAAAAGATAAACATGAATCCACCAGGATGTAAGAAATAATTGATAATCAGTTGCTACGTCTTTCGAAATACGTTTTATTCAGTTTCAGTTTTTTCAAAATAAAAGGGCAACGTGCCCACGCGGTAATGCATGTTAACACCGTAAATAACACCGGATGACGAAAGTTTACTTTTGGCAGTACAAAAGCATAACATTATTTATGACGCAAAACATGTATTTTATAAGGAATCAGTGAATAAGGAGAAGACATGGGGCTTGATTGCTTAAGTTCGGGGGTGGCAGGATGAACCACTCCCCGGGGAGCCGGGGGGATGGACCGGAGACGCAGAAAAGACAATGTAAACCAGGGGTCTCAAACTCATTTTGGTTCGGGGGCCACATTCAACCCGTCTGATCCCAGGTGGGCCGGACCAGTAACATAAAAGCAAAAAACAGCTTGTTTTTTTTGGTAGCCTAATCACTCATTATTACACATTCATTCACAGAGGCCAATGGGTCTCAGATAATATAGATTTCACTTTAAAAAAATGGTTTATTCAATTTTACACAGGCTGAATATTTTACATCTAAAACTGAAGCAATCCCAATAATAAACTCAAGAGGGGCTACGCAAAAAAAATGAAACACCTGCCTAAAATTGTAAATGTGCGAATCAATGAAAAATTTAATTTAACTAAATTATACTTGCAAACATTTGTGAACATAAGAATTTGGAGTTAACCTCCTTTCTCTGCTGAAACTTCAGCCCGCCATCAATATCAGGATTCAGATCCTGTGCAGAAACACATTTACTGTCATTCAAGTATGCAAAACACAATGAAATGTCCAAGAGTCTTTTCCTGGTTGGCTGTCAAAATTCTGTGGCCACACCTGCCTTCTTCCTACTTTAATGTGGGGCCATCAGTGACCAGACTGAAATCACGTGACCAGTTCACTCAGACATTGTCCAGCACAGTAACGAGAGAGCTGTCTATGTCATCAGCTGTTGTTGTGTCCATCAACTCAAGAAACTCTGCTGTGACGTCTCTTTAACACCTCTAATAAATACGCACATCTATATATATCTGTGATGTTGGTGGTTTCATCGATAGTGACCAAAAATGCAATAAATGACTTCTGTCTGTCACTTCTGTCTGTCACTGCTCCATCACTGACGTCACGGCTGCAATAAATGCAGTTGGTTGTTTTTCAGTCCAGCTAATAGTAGGTACATCTTCTCTTTTCTTAACTCCAAATGGTGAAACTTTACGGTGAGTCTCATAGTGGTGCTGAATGCTATATTCTTTTGAGCACTGCGAACTATTGATGACATACCAAGCACGCGGGTTTTGCATTCAGCTCTGTGAACAAATACAACTCTGTCCACTTTTCCTGGAAAGCTCAGCACACTCAAAAAACGTTCACTTTGAATGAACATAAAAAAATTATGGAAAGGATTTCCACATGATTAGATTGCGTTACTTGAACAAAAATGAATCATGTTGGTCCTACTTAATTTATTTAGGTTGGCTCAACTTAATGAATTTAGGTTGGGTCAACTTAATGTATTTAGGTTCAAACTAATAAATTTAAGTTGATTCAATTTAAATAGAGCAGTTGCACCCAACTTTAAATTGATGTTATTGCTCGCTCTAAAAAGAAAAAAGTTGATTCAATTTAATTGAATCACTTCAATTGGTCACACCTAAGTAAATTAAGTTTATTTAACTTGAATTTCTATTTATTTCAATAATTTTATTAATTCATCTGTAATTGATATGTTGTTCCAAAGTTACAACCAATGGATCTGTTAATTTTCACATCAAAGACATAAATTACCCAGCAAAGTCCCACATCACAAGACAGGAGCTCAATTACCGCGAACTCTGTGTTAAGTATTGGAACATTAACAGTTTGCCACACAAGGGGGTTGGTCTTCATCCTCTACCAAACTTTAACTCATGGTGCAAAAAAAAAAATAAACATAACAGTTTAAATCACTAGTTAAAATAGAGTAAAACAGCTAGACAATAAAACCCATGGACAAAAACTCACACTTAGACCCCAATCTGCCCATATAGACAAAGAAAATGGTATCCCACAATTCCTTGCGATTACTAATGCATCCAATTTAAAGGTATCATGTTGGATCAACATGATTGAAATTAGTAACTTTTAAATGGATTATTTTTATGTACAATCGACATGATTCATTCACGTAAGATTTACAAACATAAAATTTTCTGGTTGAAATGACAAGTTACTTTTTCGTTAACTTAATTGGCTGGTAATTTCCTTTTTTTGAGTGCACTCCACTTCAACCTTTTTCTTTTTGACAACAATTTGGTCATTAAGGTGGCAATAATCATTCTTATAGCAATGTAACAGCGGTGAGGCTTACGGGGTACTAAAGTTCATCTTACCCAGACACAGAGCTGTTAGGTTTCGCTTTTAGGACATGCAGAGATATGCTGTTTCACCTGTTTTGGTTTTCCTTTGCTCCCCCTAGTGGCGGAATTGCGCATTTCGGTTATTTCTATAAAAAAGTAGTACTCGCCACAGGAATGGACTAGAAACGTGCTTTAAAAAAAAAAAAAAAAAAAAAAAAAAACTTTCTTACAATGTTTACTCTTCATGACTGGGCCGGATTGAACCATCTGGCGGGCCGGACACGGCCCGCGGGCCATATGTTTAACAGACCAGTAAACTAACTGATGGTTGTGAGGCGAACCCCCAACACAAGTCAAGAGAGATGCACCGCAGATGTAAACTCGCGGTAAGGCTTAAGGGGGACTGACCATGCAGCCCAAAAATGCAGAGTAACATTTTAAACTTTATGGCCAAACTTAAAGGATTCTTCCTTTTATATTGTAAATTATGGTCTTGGGGCAAATCATGAACTACTACTTCTTCACAATTTGTTTGCAGGAAATCAACCACTTTAATTTATTTTTCTCCTTTGCATCCTCCTCAGTCACACCAACCACATTAATGAACCTCCTCTATGTTCGTCCTCCAGGTTTTTTGACCAACATTATTAATAATGCTTAAACCATCTCCAACTGTTTCCCTGCGTTTATTTCCTAAGATTCTACCATGATTTTTTCCTCTGATCTACTCATTCCTGAGCATCCCGGTCACTCAGAAAGAAAACCTCAACGTCTTCCTCTCTGCCCTCCAGCTCTGCTTCCGAACATGCCTGCTTTCACCACAGGCTTCTTTTCCGTCTGATCCAGTGGATAAATTCTGATCCTGATTTGAATACGTCATCTGACTTGGGTGTTGGGTTGGATGCCCTTTATGTGAAAACCCTCTGCATTTATCAGGACTTGGGACAGACACAAGAAAACACTCGCTTGTGCTCTCTAGTGGAAGCACATTTCTACATCTGTGTTGAAAAAACAAATTGAAGTTAATTTGCTCAAACAAATTTGCTGTAAGTACAAGCAGAAAAGAAAGTGGCCTTTAGTGTACTCTTTTTCCTTTATTTCGATCATATTTAAAGGATTTATTTGAGAGATAAATCTATGGAGTAGTTGTGACTAAAGAAATGACTTACGGCCAGAAGGTGAGTAGTTTGATTTTCCAAGACAGCCAATCTGCTTGCCAGCCCCCACCCATTTCTACAACAGTAGAAGTGCCCTTCAGCTACGGAGCTTCTGCCAAGAGCAATCCAAAATAAATCTTAGTAGTTTATAATGGCCGAAGGGTTCCCAAAATATCACTTTGGATAACCTGATTTACAGCCTTTGATTAAACAGAGGGGGCTGTGTGGGGCACCAGGGTTCGGTGGATGTGGAGGGAAGTAGGGCAACAAATGAAATGAATGGATACAGTGACATGTGTGGCATTAAAACAAATGATTAATGTTTGAGAGGCCTAAAATAGGCATTGTTGTACCAAAAATTCCAAGCATCCCACCCTCTTTAAAAAAAAAAAAGGCTACAAGTTTTTTCAAAAGGACAAACCAGGAAAACATTTTTCTAATGTTAACCTAAGCATTTTAAAAGTGCAGCATTTTACATTTATTTTTACCTCCTGCCTTTCACTTTCCATCGTGCTTAAAAAATGAAAACATTTAGTCGGTCACTGCTAGCTCAGTGGAGAAAGTGTGTGTGTGTGTGTGTGTGTTAGCCTGGAAGGCCGGGCTACCTCAAAATGCGAAAACTCGTGCGTTTTAGTGGATTGGAAGGGGCTGGTGCTCAGAGAGCAGGGCTTTAGAGGAATACTTACAACTACAAAAATGGATCAAAATACCTCTTTAGGGTTGTTTTTTTGTGATGAATGAAAATAATACATTTAAAAGCTCAAAAAAGATGATTTTACATTATATCTGCCCTTTAAGTAAACAGTAATCTGGTATTCTAAAGTGTCTGATCTCCATCGTGCCCCATGAGAAACATAATTGTGAATGGCACAGTTAAACAGAAGTAGAGTTTAGTTAAAGTGGGGAATACTGCAAACAGGAGGCGTAACTGAGGTACAGCCATGTTTGTTAGACTCTATGAAAAACCACCAAGTTTAAGCAAAATGTAGACATTCCAACAGTGAAAACAAAGTGCCAGTGAAACCTTTTCCAACCCGAACACGGTATTTCTACAGTTAGTTAAATTTGGACCCTATTTGTACCCGGTATTTAACCAGCAGAGAGAATGAAAGGCTTTAAAAGTTTGTTGGTTCGTGATGTAGCTTATTACAAAATGATAGTAGTATAATGACAAGTATTTTTTTGTTTTGTTCCTGAATTTTGAGTAATTTTGTGAATTACAACAGACTTACTCCCCAAAATGAAGCGGTTAAAAACAGTTTTTGTTGCCCTTGAGGATTAAAATCCCATTTTTCGGCTTGTGGTCGAGCCTTATTGGGACGTAATTTACAGAGCTGGATTTTCCTTTTAACCTTCATAGATCAAAACAATTTAATTAAAAAAACTTTTGTGCAGAGAACAGCGTCTTGCCTCGAATATGCTTTTGAAAATTTTTATTTTTTTTTTTATTTTTAAAGGAGGCACACATACTTCACATTCTCTTTGAATTTCATAGACTGACTCAAACAGTAAGTTGACCTTGCAATTGTTCTTTCAGCACTTTTACTTAACGTGATTTATATTTCCAGGCATCATAGACTGCCATATAAATTACCTCAGATGTTCTACTACAACTGCAAATATTATAAATACAGTACTGTGAAAGTCTTACTGGACTTATGTAATCCATAGCACTTTTGAGAGTATTTTCGTTGTGAAAAGGTTCACTTTTGAACACTTCAATTAATATGCAAAGTATTAAAACAGCACTGATCAAATATTACCAAATGTAAAAAAAAGGAACATACAGCATCACTTTTTAGAGAAGATCAATGGATTTCTTTTGGGCTAAAGAAAACTGTTTGTCTTTTCTCTTAAAGAATCAGAGAAGGTGTGAAGTGTATCAGCCAACTACTTTGTATCAGTGTAAAGTGAGCATGATCTTCATTACATACTCTGTGAAGAAGCTACATCCCTGCACCATAAAGATTTATGTGCACGTGTTCTTGAAAATGTGGTGATGTAATGGATATTTATGGTTGGGCTGCTTTTTAATCTTACAAGACGAGAAGCATATGCGGCAAATTTCAGCGGAGTAAGACTTGAGGTTTGTCATTAACACAAGGGAAGGCAGTAAAAAAGATCTGCTGTCTGGAACAAGGTGGGATAGAAGCCATTTGAAAAAGTTCAAAGGAGTTACTCCCTGGTATGGAACCAATGGAACAAAATGGATTTCCAGTTCACTGCTGGTCAGAAATTAGATTTATGTATTGAAGAACTGGTTGGAGGTTTTTTAATGTTCTTAACGGCTAATAGATTCTTCAGTCTATGAGCTGCAATACCAAATGAAGCACTCTGCTTATCTTGGTGCAGCACAACATTTTTCATGGAAAACCCAGCATGGAATCTTCAGTGCATGCACCACACCAGCAGCATCCCACAGCAGAACAATAAACCCACAAAGAACCAGGATTCATCACTTGATGAGAGTCCCAATCCAACTCTTTGGGGTTAGCGCTGTGCTAGTCACTGTTAAAATGATGGGATAGGTGGAAGGCCCACACTTCTCTTTAGAGAAGTCTAATAAATAACCTGTAAAAAATGCAAAAGATCCAAATTTTTATTATATATTTTGTCACATGCAGTGTTTGTGGAAATATCTTAACGTTTCTCCAGGAATTCACCCTAACATGTGAACCCTACAGGTGAACGCTATTAAAAATTCATGATTGTAAACATTATAGAGACGTTTGTTCTTTGTGTATAATGAGATTCTATGCCAATCTCCGCAATCTCCTGCGAAGTGTCCCAGCAGACGACGAGGTTATAATCCTTGGTGACTTCGATGCCAGAGTTGGCCAAGATTCAGTAGCCTGGAAAGGTGCACTTGGCAAACATGGTGTAGGCAACTGCAATGACAACGGGTGCCTGCTGCTGGAGCTTTGCACCGAGCACCAACTTACCATCTCAAACACCTTGTTTCAGCAAAAGGCCAGTCTGAAAACTACCTGGATGCATCCTCGGTCAAAACATTGGCACCTCATTGATTACATCATAGTGTGTCACCGAGATACTAAAGATGTCTTGCACACCAGAGTGATCCCCAGCGCAGAGTGCCACACAGACCACCGCCTTGTGCACTGCAAACTCAATCTCCACTTCAAGCCGAAACCCAAGAAAGGTGGAGCGCCAAAGAAGAAATTGAACATCAGCGGCTTACAGTCAGCTGAAACCAAGGAAAAATTCCAAGCAAGTCTCCAGTCTAGGCTTGAAGACACCAGCTGCCCAAGTGATCCCTCCCCTGAACCACTCTGGGAGCAACTCAAATCTGTTATTCTGCAGACCTCCAAGGAAGTACTTGGATTCTCCAGCAGAAAGAACAAAAACTGGTTTGATGAAAGTGATCTGGTAATCCAGGAATTTCTTGCAAACAAGAGAGCAGCTCATCAGGCTCATCAAGCCCAGCCGTCTTGTCCTGTGAAGAAGGCTGCCTTTCGTCATGCGTGCAGCAACACCCAACGCAAACTCAGAGAAATCAAGAACAAGTGTTGGACCATCCTTGCAGAAAGAACTCAGCACTGTGGAGACACTGGCGACTTCAAGGGGTTCTACGAAGCCCTTAAGGCAGTGTACGGACCCACGCACCAAATTCAAAGTCCCTTGCCCAGCTCAGATGAACGGATGCTTCTAGCAGACAAGACTTCTATCTTGGACCGCTGGACTGAACACTTTCAAGCTCTCTACAGCGCTGATCGCGTTGTCAGTGTGTCAGCAATTCTCCGTATTCCCCAGCAACCACTTAAGGAGGAACTGGATGAGGCGCCTTCTATGGAAGAGACCTTAAAAGCCATTAAGCAACTGAAAAGTGGCAAGGCAGCAGGAGTTGACGGCATTCCACCGGAGTTATGGAAGCATGGTCGCCCAGCGCTACACTCCAAACTCCATGAACTGTTTATCTGCTGTTGGGAGCAGGGAAAATTACCACAAGATCTCCGTGATGCAGTCATCATCACCCTCTACAAGAACAAGGGAGTAAAGTCTGATTGCTCTTACTACAGAGGGATTACCCTACTCTCCATCGCAGGGAAAATCCTCACAAGAATCCTGCTCAACAGACTTGTGCCCACCATCACCAAAGACCATCTTCCAGAATCCCAGTGTGGCTTCAGAAGCAACAGGAGCACAACTGACATGGTGTTTGTGAGCAGAACAAGGCACTCTATGTAACCTTTGTCGACCTGACCAAGGCGTTTCACACCGTGAGCCGAAAAGGACTGTGGCAGATCATGGAACGTCTTGGCTGCCCACCCAAATTCCTCAACATGGTTGTTCAGCTGCACGAAGACCAGAACGCTCAGATCAGGCTCAATAGCGACCTTTCAGACACTTTCCCCATCATCAACGGCATAAATCAGGGCTGTGTCTTGGCACCCACTCTTTTCACCATCTTCTTCAGCATGATGCTGAAGCAAACTACTGATGGCCCTGATGACGAGGATGCCGTGTACATTCGCAACCGCCTCGATGGCAGTGATGGCCTCGATGGCCGTGAGCAAATGATCAGTGACCTCCTCTTTGCCGATGACGCAGCTCTCCTAGCTCACACTCAGAGAGCACTTCAGCGATTAACTTCCTGCTTTGCAGATGCTGCCAAGCTCTTCGGACTTGAAGTTAGTCTAAAGAAGACAGAGGTCCTCCACCAGCCAGCACCTCGGGAAGTGTACCAGACTCCCCATGTCTATATCAGAGAGACAGAACTGAAAGCTGTCCAGCAGTTTACCTACTTAGGGTGCACAATTACCTCAGATGCCAGGATCGACAAAGAGTTAGACAACAGGCACGCCGAGGCGAAAATTGTCTTTGGCAGACTCCACAGTCGGGTGTGCAACAACAAGCACCTGGAGAGACCCACCAAAATCAGTGTTTACAGGGCAGTTGTGGTGCTCACCCTTCTTTATGGCTCTGAGTCTTGGGTCACCTACCAGCACCACCTGCGAGTCCTCAAAAGTTTCAACCAGCGTTGTCTACGCACCATTCTTGGCATCCATTGGAGCGACTTTGTCACCAATGTCGAAGTCCTCGAGAGGGCAGGCATCCAAAGCATAGAGGCCATGCTTCTTAAGTCGCAACTGTGGTGGGCTGGACATGTACAACGGATGGAGAACCACAGACTGCCAAAGATCACTCTGTATGGCGAACTTGCATCAGGCCAGCGAGATAGAGGGGCACGGAAAAAGAGATACAAAGTCTCTCTAAATAAATCCCTTGGTGCTTGCAACATCGACCATTGACAGTGGTCTACTCTGGCAAAAGTTCGTCACACCTGGCGTCAGTACATCAAAGACGCTGTCTCCTCTTTTGAAGACAATCGGCGGACTAGTCTAAAAGACAAACGACAAAGGAGAATAGCCGGCCTCACGACTGCACTAAATCCAGAACAGACTTTCACCTGCAGCCTCTGCTGCAGGGTCTGCCTTTCCCACATTGGATTGCTCAGCCACGAGCGAGCTTGTAGACAACGTGGACAGCCCTCTTCATAATCTTCGTTTACGAAGCCTCGCCATGATAATGAGATTTTCAAAAAAGTTTTATTGTTTATTAATTTGGGTTTGAAATTAATGTATTTAAAACAATCAAAAAAAATAAAAATAAAAGACAAATGAAAGAATAAAAATCCAGCAGTTTTGTTATTAATTTCACAGAAGAATTTTGACTGAGTTTGGAGACCATTCTAAACTGCTGAGCAGTGCAAGTGTGCAACGGCTGGCATTGACCTTGAACCGGAAAACATTTTCTAATAGGACAATTCTAAACTACTATTTACACGTGTTCTCAACATTTTCTTTTTGGTGTGAGGTGGTCTTGTCTTGCTTTTTGATTTTAAAATTCAAACATGTTTTATGTAAAGCACTTTGAGTCACATTAGTTGGAAAAATGCTTTACAAATTAAATTCAATTTGGTTTGGTTTAGTTTAATTTGATTTGATGTGATGTGATCTGATCTGATTTTAAGGGAAGAAAAATACGAGTAATTCCCAAATATAGCAATTTCATTTCTTTTAGACACTTCCTGTCAGTTTCCCTTTTTAATTAGGATAGGGTTGACAGATGAACTGAGATTGTACCCAAACTCTTCTGAATATGTCTTGGAGTATACACAAAACATGTTAACACAATAAAACGCTGACATTTCTTTGTCTGACATTTCTATGTCCATCCAAACTCTTAAAAAAACAAGTGGAGGTCTATCACGTCCTTTGTTAAAACGCAGACTGTTTCTGTCCCATTTCAACCTCACACATCATTCACTAGTGAAGCCTATAAATGCATATTAGACCTGGCACCGGCCCCACAAGAATTAGTTCCATTTGCATTATTCATGGGGCCAGCAGCCAGACACATTCATCAGGCCTCGGCTGATGTAGAACGTATAAATATTAAGATATAATCAGGGTGTTTGTCAGTACAGTTTATGGGAGTACTGAGTGGAGTGACCATACACACTCAGGACAGAGGTTGGTAAATAAACATCTGGTTGGATAATTATTAGTTGATTTCAGGACAACTGGTGAAGTTTGTTTGTGTATTGGAGAAAATCTTGAGTCCATGAAATGAATGTTAACTGCACTCATGGTGGGATAAGAAAATAAACAGACCTATTAAAACTGAAGCTCTGCCAATGGTTTAGTGCAGGGGTGTCAAACTCATTTTCACAGTGGGCCACATCGACATAGTGGTTGTCCTCAAATGGCCAGACAAAAAGTATACATTAAATGTAATGAAAAATAAATGTAACTACTCCTTAATGTAAAATAACTCATTATTTATTTATTATAACTTTTTAAAGTGACAATTACAGTTGCATAGAAAAACATATGTTTGCTTGTTACTTTAGCATAAATCCTTTTACATTTGATTCTGTCAGGTTAGGTTATATGGACAGTGTTTAAGTCCTAATTTATAGTTGCCCAATCTTCTCTTTCAAGTCCGATTCTCCCTAGATATAAATAAATAAAAAAACCTTTTTTTTATTTTAAGAAATTAAAAACTTTTATGCTCTCGCAGGCCACATAAAATGACATGGAGGGGCACATTTTGCCCCCGGGCCATGTGGTTTAGTGGTTTAAGCTAATCAATATAGCATTGCTAGGTTTATTTTAAAGCCCACATCAACCTGCCAATTAAACTCACGATACTAGGTCCAAGTATACACAGTAAGGTGTTTCCCATCAAAAATAAACTGTTGGTGCATATAAGCCTGTATGTACACTTTCTAATTAGACTCAAACCCAAGAACCAATAAAAATGGAGCATATAAGAGTCAATTCACATTGAGCTTTTTGGTCTGCACCCTTTGGGTATGAATGAATGAATGAATAAATGAATGTAGCTTTATTTTTCATATGCAGAATCAACACAAGTCAACAATGCAATGGTATGCTCAAGATGGAAAGAGCCATTTGACTCGCCAAAAATGGTTGGGACGCGCTCATACATGTAGTTTAGTACCATCAAACAAAATCAAAGTTAGGAAAGACATAAATAACCCTTGTGCTATCCTAGGGACTTTGACATTGGTAGTAGGGTCATCTAGACCCACTAGATAGTGCTTTGAACCTTTTTTCCGTAGCTTTATAACGTTTTCTCATAACAGATATCCAACCTTTACACCACCCGGGTTTTTTTTTAAAGTCTTGAACATAATACATAATTTATGAAATGAAGTGTCATGCTGGGAAGACTGCTGAAGTATACACTAGTGAAGATGTTTCCCATTAGCTTTAAAAGTTTGACTTGCAGGATATAAAAGATGGTAGTGACAAATAAAAACCTGGTTTAGAAAAGGACTGCAGCAAAAACACAGTTTACAATAAAATCCAAATGTTGCATTTAATGTTTTTTTTTTTTTTTTTCTTCAAACATTGTCCTGACTCCCTCAGCCGGGCCTTCGGTTGTGTGTAGAACACGGACTTACACATATTTGCCAAAGGAAGTTTGTCTAAAAGGCTTAAGCCATGGTTGGTGACACCCAGCTTTGTTCAGGACAAATAAGATTGTAGATCCTTATTGTCACAGGTTTAAGGATTCTCCATCACCTCTTAAAGCTGTAGCATAAAACACCTCGGTAATTCTTAGATTAGCTGGGCGGGCTGCATTCCTTCAGGTTGCAGACATTTTGTGTAAAATATCAACTACAGTTTTACCACCAAAATATTTAACTTTAGTGACGACGATTATACACGCTGTGTGCATTTTATCTTGTTCTTTCTTGTGGGCAAGTTAATAAAATCCCTAATGTTCCCAGATGTCATCTTTTAAAACTGTCGTTTTTTGGGTTTTTTTTATTCGCTGCTGATCACTGCCTTTTCCTCTGCTGTAACATACGGCAGTAAAATCAGCACGGCATTCCACTCACAGTTCAGCGTCAAACCACTGTCTCGTTTTCTTTCGCGCTTTATGGAAGTTGAATGCAAGTTTATGACATAAATGTGAAAATTAAGGTTTTCAGTCACAACACAAAATTGCACTTTGACATTGTGTCAGTTATTTTGAATCCATGTATTGATTGAACATCATAAATGAAAGTCCTTCTTTTATGACAAGATCTGGAGTCCTAGATTCATGTGCTTGTTTGATTAACTGGCATGAGCAGCAGTTACTTTTACAATATTTGGTCAGACATCCTTTACCTACGAAAACATCTATTTAGGAAGATGGGAGCTCTCTAATGCCTCTAATCACTAAGCGATAGTCAGTCAGCGAAACCACCAACCAACCAACCAACCAACCAACCAACCAACCAACCAACCAGTCAGTCAGTCAGTCAGTCAATCAGCACATCTAGACAGCTGTCCTGGTTGCTTAGCCTTCTTAAAAGTCAAATATAATCATGAGGTTGAATTATAAACATGAGGCCCAATTTGTGTTTCTCTGAGGGGTTGCACCTCTAACCACAACTTTTTAAGAACAAATTATGGTGAAATATATTCAGTATTCCCCCCATTATTCGCAGGGGTTAGGGACCAGAGACACCTGCTTTATTTCTTTTCATTCAGAGCAATAGACTGTACCATGGCATACTTTATCATGCACACTAGGAGTGTCACTCTGTGCTTTAAAACTAGGTGCCAGTGCTTCCTTCTTCATCAGTTGTGTAAGAGGTCCGGCAGTGCGATTTGAGCATTGAGTACAGCACGTCAGTCTGGCAGCATTGTGTTTTGAGTCTTCATCATTTCTGATAATAATGTCCACAATTATCTTCCTCAGCGTATCAGGATATTTTCCTGAGTCAGCTGATGTCATTTCTCCGTAGAGGGGCACAAACTTTGGTTTTAGCGATTCAGGAACCGGTGGAACCACATGTTGTTCGCTCTTAAAATATTCTAAAGCAGCTGGTGAGGAAGCCGATGGGCCAATCCCAGAAATTTCCGCAACACCTTCCTTGGAGGCAAAAGTCTCATACATGTGTCTCGAGTTGTCTGAGCTTTTGTGATGAAACGGAAGAATCACTAGACTTAAAAAAAAGAGATTCAAAGACTCAAAGGGGTTTCATTGTCATATGCACGCTAAGGAAATCTCTGTACAATGAGATGCTTACTTTGCTGTCTGCTCTGAATGGCAAAAGGTTAAAAAAAAGTCAGCGAATACATGAAACCGCGAATAAGCGGGGGAACACTGTCCAGGATAAATAGGTGAAAAATAAGTTAGTTCAGCTCAGGATAGAAAGGTTGAGAAGAGATGAGAGCAAACAAATATTTGCTTTTATACTAGTGGCATTATAAATGATTGAGACTTCCTCCCCACCCTGCTAACACCAATGAGGACACTGAGGCCTTTCAAAGCCAGAGAAGGGATCAAATATTTTCAGCATAACTTGGGTCTACTCAAAGGACTTCATTGAAACAGTTATGTTAACAATTTCTTCTGAAAAACTAGATACAGTCATCCCAGCATTTATTTAACTGAACTAGGATTTATTTGGAGAATACAAAGGATCCAACATGCACGTTTTGAGCAGAACAGAGAGAAAAAAAACTTAACTTAAATCTGCAGAGATAAAACTTGGCACCAAACTTGCAAACGACGTTCATGTGAATAATTATAAGCACAGAAAATGTGCATGTGGGAAAGTAAATTTGCTTCCAAATTTAGCAGCGTAAGACCTTTAGTTCAGGTAGATGGGCTGCAGACTCCCTCACAGAAAACAATGGTGGATGGGAAACACAATGCAGTGAAGTGGCGGCAGCAGTCGTGTGCATGTACGGAGAAGGTGGCATCGTGCCCGAAATGAAAAGCTGAACTCTGCCTGTTCAGCAGACAGCTACATCAATGACTAACACACCAGAGAAACTGAATATGGTGACTCATGTAACTAAATTGAGAAGGCATGTGCTTCGGTATTGTAGTAAAGTACATGCAGAAAGGTGCTTTATGGAGCTTTATGTGTTTTTATGATCAATGGAAGATACAAAAAAATCACTGGACGCTAGGGGTGCACGATATGAGGAAAAAATATATTAAATATATATGAAGATTTGGCTTCTAATTCATTTCTTGTTTAACTTTTATTCCATTGGCCTATTTTTGGCTTTTCTTATTTATTTGAGGACAAATTGGCATTTTTCTTTCCATAACCCGTTTTCAATAACTTATTGAAACTGAAATGCCCGTCTGTTGCTGGGAAGTACAGTTGAATGCTCTGAAAACAGAAAAAGAAAAAAGTAATAATAAAGAAAATGGGTAAAAAAATAAATAAATAATTGGAGCTCCAAATATGAGCCTTGTGGAACTCCACTTAGCATTCAAGACTCATTTGGTCACACAAGAGATTTCGTTCTGTTATTTTGCATTTTAGCGTTTTGTTAAATTTTTAATTGTTTTTATTCACCTATGCAGTATTCGATTTGTTCTCATGATGATGATTTTCATATACTGAGACTCAGTGACGTGCGGTGAGGTTAATGGCTGGTGAGGCACTGACGTCATCAGTCAGATTTACAAACATGTGAACCATACTGAGTAACTTATTCACCATTTGACTGACAACAGTTAACGTGTTTTGTTTAAAATATCATTTCAACGTGTTTTTTTTTCATATACAAACTGCAGCATAGAAAAAAGCACAAACCTTATTATCGTCTTATCTTTACTTGCAAATAAAGTCCATACGCCGCTCCTTCTGAAGAAAATGACTTGCCGCTTGCCATCACTTATTCTATTATTTTTTTAGCGTCATAATCTCAGGGCTCACCGGCGCCCCCTAACATGAGGCGCGACAACTGCTGGCCTCACCCAGCGGCTTTTTTGCCGGCGTTTAGCGCTCAGCACAAGAAACACGTCCTTCACATATAGTTATTTATAAAAACAAACACTGTACATCATATACATTTGCTAAATTATGTAAACTCAGCTCATATAGTACAAGTGATTGAACCGACATACAGAGAGACAGCAGTACCGTCTGACTGCATAGGTATTGCGCAATCCAAGGTGAGGCTCAGCGGGCTGGTGCCTCATCGCACGTCACTTAGTATCTGAACTGGCAAATGCGGAAATTCAGCGATTTTGAAAAGAAAAAACACCCAAAAATGGTACATTTAAATGGAAAATGACTGCAAAGCACAAATTACTGATTAAATATAACAATTGAATTTATTTTTTCTCTTTTCTACCCATAATGACAGGTGAGGCACAGCCTCACCTGCCTCTCCTGACTGCACGTCACTGCTGAGACTACAACGGTCAAGGTTTTTCTTGCACGAAATGAAGCCTGCTGAAAGAGTAAAATATTTGAGTTCAAGGTGAAATGTTAATGTCAGATTATTTTTAAAACAACAAAAAAAAAATGTCCAACTGTTCTTTATTTTATTTACTTTTTTTATTTTAATGTTTTTTCTTTTTCATTCCACATCAGAGTCCTACCTGCTTGCCAGAAATCCATAAAGACTCAATAACTCAGTTTTAGCAACTGCAAAGAAACTTGAAGAGCATTTTTATGGTGTTGAGGGATACGTGGCTCTGCAGTTTTAGTCAACAAACTAGAAGTGAAAAACTCAACTTTTGTAACCTCGAGAAATAAGAACATTTCTCAGTCTGATTGTATTTTCTCTAAGTCCAATAAACTTGTTTGTATTTTGTTTTTCATGCATTTTTCAGAGCACCAGATCTTGCTCAAAATTACATTTTGCTCGAAAATGAAAAGCGTCTCCTTATTAGCAGAAAGAACAATAGTGTATAGGAGGAGGTGGGATGGTAATGAGTTCCGGATCACCAACCACATAAACAATACCCTTAACAGATGGGCGCCAACAAGTACCAGCTGCCGGGGCAGTGGAGTGAGGAGCGACTCGTCGAGAGAGGACTAAATAAAAGCCACTTTTCTAGTGTTTTGTGTTGCTGACTGTAGGGGGTTGGGGGGGACGAAGAAGTGGTGGTGACATCGTCCCAGGGAGGTGAACCCGTGGCTGCCGACGCAGGGCATAAGGTGGAACGAAAACGATGACAGGAGCCGATTTGGCCCCACAAGGATGGCAGCTCTGCTTTGATCCAATGCATGATTCATCAAAAACTGACTTGACCAAGGACAGGCAAGGAGTTTCCATACCATAACTTTTCATCACCTTATGGAAGCTGCTCGATTTCTGCATTAATGCCAAAGCTGGTGGCTTTGCAGGGATTAGTCGGCTCTCAATGACACTATCAGCATTACAAATCCCAACACTGAGACGCTGTTTTGACGTACTTGGATTTTTCTTACATTCTTTAAAAATTTAAATTTAAAAAGCCTCTTTTGGATTTCCAGTGTAAACAGCAGTAGAATTCACACGGATTGACGGGCTTACCACATACATCCCTCACTATACCACTGGCTGGAAGTACGGAGGATATAGGTTTGAAATCGAGATGATTTAAAGTAACGCCCCCAACCTGCCTTTAAGAAAAAGGTAAACACAGATAAATAACCCAGAAAAAGCTTTAACCATGGACTGTATATGATAACTGGACTGAGTAACCCACCTACCCCACCCCCTGCATTCCAAACTGGGAGTACCTGCTGGCTCCAAGAAGCTTAAACCCCATAGACTGCTATAGAGAAATAAACAGTTCTTACTCAGTCATAGTCTTTGTCAGAATAACAATTCTGGTTCAGATATCTTTTTTTTAAAAAAAAACATGGTCTTACTAATTGTTTTTTTTTTTTCAATATTTTTTCCTGTAGTTCAAGCTATAGACTTGCCAGTGAGACGCCTCAATAAAAGTAGGTGGTTCCTGCTAGTCCCCACGTTGAACTTTATAAATGTTTGATTGACAGATTCTCCTGAGCCGCCTTCGACCAGGGGCGTGTCCAGCGGGAGAGGGGTGGGAAGGGGAGCACTGGTTCAGACGTGCCCACCTAAGATAAGACACTGAAACTTTGTTTTGCATTAGATGTTATATGATATCTTCATGGCAAAACTCATATGTCTGAGCATCCTTGAAAGCGTGCCACAACCGCCTGCCTCCCCCGCCCCCTTCCATAGTCCCACACAGTAGAAAAGGCTGGAAATCAATATTCTTGCAGTGAGGAATACTTTTTTTTAAGCTCAATCGATGACATCAAAATATAATGAAACAAATAAACTGTAAACAATATCTGAACCAACAAAAAGTATCAAGGCATTGAGAACGTAAGAAACAACTTTTGTTGCTGGTTTGGTTGCAGGTTTGCATACCCGCCTGAATTTAAGCTATGGAAGCATTTCTCCTACAGGCAGTTCAAATTGTATCAATTGGACTTTAAAAAATGGAGCCACAATATTATAATCTCCTTAAATTACAGTTTTTTTGTGGGCATAGATTACATCTCTGTTCCTATTGAGTCCCTATCCTGGTTGGTAAGTCTCCTGTCCTTTTAAATGACAGGTTTTTATCTATTTCATCACACCTGATTTAATGGATTATTACAGTTTGGGTAGAGTAGATTTAAATGTAATCAGAAACTGGTTTGTAAACGCATGAAACATCTAAAACATGAAAAACGGGATCCTCTGGGGACTAGAATGTGAATGTCCTCACATTTTTAAAGTTGTGCTGTTTTTTTGTGACAGAAAATATTGTTTTATTTCTTTAGGATCATCAAGTAGAAACAAGGAGAGAAACAAGAGGAAAAAATGAAAAGATTAGGAAGCATAGAAGGAGAAAACAGGGAGAGAAAGACTGAGCAGCAGCCATCAGGGTCCACCAGTGACGTGCGGTCAGGTGAGGCAAGTGGGGCAGAGCCTTACCTGCCATAATCGTGATAAAATAGAAAAAGGTAAATTAAGTAAATATTTTTTCCACTGATCTGTGTTAAATATACATTATATGTTAACTTAACACGTTTTCCACAGTTTCTGGGTTAAAATCGCAGAATTTGAGTGTTGCGCGATCACACATGGAGCAGAAACTCCGGTTGAGGCTCTGAAGCGTTGTGCCTCATGTCTGACGGCAGGACTCAATGTTAACAAAGACGTGCCCTGAAAATGCTGCTTTAGGCCCGCAGAAAAAAGGCTTTAGGTGAGGCAAGCCTCACCAGCAGGGGGCAGACGTGAGCTGACAGCTGCTTTGTAGCTACACTGGTGCCGTAGAAACAGACCGAGGACGTCTTTATCCATTGAGAGGGAGGAACTCATTAAACTAAAGGAAAATAAAGAAGACTTTTCCAACAGATCATAGAGCTTTTTGTGGAGAAGGATCAGACTCAAAAAGTAAGGCCAAACATGTTTTTCAATTTTTGTTTTTTTAAAATAACATGGGAATAAGTATAACATTTTTTAACTAAAATCGTTTATTTCATTTTTATGATCACTTTCACAGACAACATTTGATAACACTGATTAAAGCACCAGAATTAGAAGTTGAAAAAATACCAGAAATAGTTACTGAGGGTCAAATGTGTGCTGAACACATCTGTATACTTTGATTTGTTTACAGTACATATTAATAATTTATACACAAGAAGAGAGTTCTATCCATGTCTATAAAATAAATATTCTCTGTAGGACAAATATGTTCTTGTGTGTATTTTATAAGCTGTTAGCTGCCGTTGGATGAATGGTAAAATATTCAGTTCGTGTCATTTTAAATCTCACTCCAGAGGAGTCAGTGCCTCACCAGCCATCAACCTCACAGCACATCACTGGAGTCCACAGTGAGTTTTCCAAATCAAGGTGTGTGGTTTTTTTTTTTTTTTTTTACCATTGTAACTGTTAAACCTTTGTAGTATATCACATAATGTAAATATTGTTAAATGCTGAATAAACTCAACGTTAATCACAAGCTGCCATTGAACTGAACTTTTTTGTTCCTTTCCTCTTCCAGAAGAGGCCGGTTTCCTCCATCAATCATTCATCTGTATGATAATTATTCTCCACAATCATCTTTCTCAGCGTTTCAGGATATTTTCCAGCTGCTTCTGAGTCCGCTGATGCCGTTCCTCCACAGAGGGGCACAAACTTCAGTTAGAGTGATTCAGGAACCGGTGAAAATAGCTGTGAAATATTCCTAAGCAGCCGGGAAGGAAGCAGACGGGCCGGCGTGCTCTTCATCCCTGCTCCCCTCCTCCCCTGCTGCACCTCCTTCAGGTGAGGCGAGTTTCTGTGATTAACAGGACGAGTCATGTGACTGAAAAAAAATCTGTGAATTCGTGAACCGTGAATACTGACATGCCAATAAGAGGGGGAATACAGTACTCTACTTTTTTTTTTTATAGAAACCAAAAGGTGTGAAGAGGGTTTGCTGTGGCTTGTCTTGATTTTCCTTTGGGTGTTGAAACCACTGACAAGATGAGATGGTTTGTATAAGCGTACTGTCATTTACTGCCCACCCCCTTCACCCAAAAAAATAAAATAAATAATTCTACACACGCTGCTGGAAAGTTCTGGGGATGTCAACTTCCAACAAGCTCACTCTCAATTGGCAACAGTGGTTGCCAGTTGCCACATAAATGTAAACTCTGATCGACTTGAACCAATCGCTGTTTACTGACATTTTCTGGCTCCAACATGGCGATGTCCATATTGTGCCGACTCAATTGACTGCATTTGTTTGGAGCCAGAAGTAAGTCATTTTCTTTGGGTGATGTCACACTCACTTAGTCCATTTCTTGTGTAAAGTCGGACTCCATCTACTTGTGTCCTCAAAGACACCTTAATCTGGATGTTTCCTTTCAAGCAAAAGTACAATAAAGGAGTTAGATTGATGTACTATAGAAGTAACCACTGAATTCTCCACTATCTTGGCTTAAATAAACGTTCCGTGAAGGAGTACAGATATTTTTTTTCCCACGTCTTGTTTTTTATTTTGTTTTGCTTACTAAGCAAAGCGTAAATTAATCTTTGTCGACTATAATTGAAAAACTAAAACAAACAAGATTTTTATATTTTAAATTTTGTTTTTTTAAGTACAAGAAGAAATTGCTACCTTTTTATTCTGCCAGAAACGTCAGTAGTTTTTGAAGCGAATAGAACAGAAGAAATAAATCTTCACTGAGTCCGTTTGAATAAAGATGTTCCTTATCCTCTGAACTCCTTTCATGTACTGCAGGAATCCATTTTTAAAGGAAAAACATTGAAAAATTCAGGCCGGCTTGAGACTGTAAACAACCACATTTCTGCAACTACACCCAAAGTGATGAAATTGCTATTTTCTGTTTCTGTGCAACTCAGTAACTAGTTATCAGTGAAAGTCCAGCTGAGCTCGCAGAAAAGCCCCACTTAGAGCCGGGCTGAAGTGTGCCAGAGCACATGTTTGATCACAGCGAGGAGTGAGCTTTTGCACACATCCTTAATCGAGCACCTGACAGCCATCGAGAAAGGCCTTCGGCCAATGAATGGATCAAATTAGAAAGTCGACAGGGTGTTATCCGTCTTCCTAAAATGCAGTCAAACTTTTTTTTTAAGCCACGCCTCGCCACCATACCTCAAGCTAATATTAATAAATAAGGGCAGGATTTAATTAAAGTTAATGATTCAGGTTGGCACGGAAGGAGTCTGCATTCAGCATTTCAGGAGCGGCGGCAGTGCGCCATCCGTCTGCCCTCATAAAGCAGCCGATTCTTCTATATCTTTACAGTAAAATTCATTGCAGAGGGAATCGGTACCCTCTGTGTGCCCCCCCCCCACCCCCACCCCCATCTATCATGCATTAACTGCTGAAACATATACTGTCTGAGTATGCTACTTAAAGGGCTTTCCACTGTAACTTCAAATGGCTGAGCAATAACTTTACTCTGCTCCAGGGAATATAACCAAGAAGCGACAGTAAACAAGCAATAAAGGCAGAAATGTGGGATCTGTGTGGAGCTGGATTCAGCATCTGCTGGATGAGAGCAGCTATATATTTTTTTGTGCGGAGTTGAGAAGTGATGCAGACATGGCCAGGATGCAAAGGAAAGTCCTTTTTTTTTGCTGCCTTGACTGCGGCCCAGGTGCTGGCTCCTGCCATTAATTACAGAGAAAATCCTGAAACCACCTGCTGATCTCCTCTCCCCCTCAGACTGCTGTGGACGGCTGTTTTCTGGGAGCAGCTGAAAAATCCATTTAGCTTCTCCTCCCTGGGTATTCGGTGTGGTTGTTTAGCATGTTGCATTGTGCTTATGCAGGCAGCTTGAAGATTTTTAACAAGCCGTGTTTCATCTTTGGTCTACTTGCTGCTGTTTTGCCCTTTAGCCCGCTGTTGGTGTAACTTTTTTTTTCCTTTCTGCTTTGATTATTAGAACAATGTCTTTTGAAGAAAATAGTGGTTGTTGTTTTATTTATTTTTTTTACCTATTATAAAAACAATCTTTTTGTCCTTTTACTGAGTTTTTATTTTTCCCAGGATTTTTAAGTTATATTTGTAGTACTTGGGTCAATTTGACCCCAACATAAAAAACTATTTTTTCCCCAAAACCTCTTAGATTGTGTAAGTCATGGACACCAGTTTGAGTTGTTTTATCTAATCTATATGTTGTGCTTGGGTCAAAGTGACCCCAAAAATGAAAACAACTACTTTTCAACATTTCTTTCAAAATGGTGGTCATTGTCATCAGTTTGAGTTGTTTTTTGTAATCCATATGCAGTGCTAGGGTCAAAATGACTCAACAAAGAACCAACTACTTTTTCCAAATCTCTTAAATTGTTACAGAGATGGTCATCAATTTAGGTTGTTGCTTTCCATCTATATGTGGTGCCTGAGTCGAAGTGACCCAAAAATAAAAATAAAAGTTTCAAAATTTCTATTGAAATGTTAAAGTCATGGTCACCATTTTTCTTTTTTTTTTTTTTGTTTCCTTCTAATCTGTATGTAGCGTTCGGATCAAATTGACCCAAACATCAAAACAACAAATCTATTATTTATGTTTGAGTCCTGGTCATCACTTTAGGCTGTTTCCTCTCATCTATGTGTAGGTTCCTGGGTCAAATTGACGGCAATATAAAAACAATGGTATGAAGGTTATTTCACAGACACAAATGTAATCTTTTTTTTCTGTTTCAATTTTAACTTAATTTTTTTAATGATGAATTAAATTTCTACACATTTTTTTATTTATGGGTAAATAGATGTCAAAACAAAAATGAAAACAAAAATAACGAATTTGGTCCAGATACCAGTTGAATGTTGTAATAAAGAAAAAAACATTGAATGGATTCTATGGATGATTTTGAGTTTGTTCTTGTTTTAGGAGATGATAGAAAACAATTAAAACATCTTCATTTATCTTTGAATAAAAATAGTATCCTGATAATCTATGCTTTCTCACATTTCAACAACATGCCAAAGTGATGCCATTCAGTCTAGTTCTTCTGCTGCGCAGTAAACTCCTGAGGTGCACAGCTTCCAAAACAAAGAAAAGATCAAATTTTAGGCTGTCCATCAAGCAAGGTCACTCAGGACGCCGGTGTCTGTTTTTAAGAGGACAAAAGACATTACCTTAAACCAATTAGAGACATATGTCAGATAATGACTAAAAACAAGCTGCAATGATAATTTGTTTGAATTATACCTACTGGCAACGCCACTTCTCGTTTATTTTTTAATTAAAAATGACATTCAGAATGACGTCTCCACTTGTATTTTGAAGTGTCTTGGCGTCATGACAGATCCAACAAGGTACGGTACCTCTGATATTAACAACTTTCCCCCTGTGCCTCCTCAGTTCCAGCGCTGGGAAAGCTGCCAGAGCACAACAACCACGGCCGTGACCGATCAGATAATTCAGGACGCTCTTAACGGCTGCCATCAAAAGCGTCTCTCTATCACCTCTACCCATCAACTCATGTTACATGCACTGCGCTATCTGATAACTGGTTAAGTCATAGAGGATACATAGCTACTCAATTTGATATCCACTGTTCTGGTAATTAGACCTAATTTAATTTTACCCACAACCTCCTCCTCCCATTGATTTCTTTTTTTTTATTTTTTTTTTTATCCAAACAATATCAATTTTGTGTCGCCTGCAAAATGTGTCGCTAGTGGAAACATCACATCAGACTGAAAGAATAAGGCTTTGTTTCTCTGAAGGTCACTTACAAAACATGAATCCTTCCAAGAGGGAAGAGGGAGTGGTGAGGAGTGGCTGTTATGAGCATCAATCTGCTGTTGATCTTTCTTGGCATGTGTGTGACTCACAAATGCCAATGTCTATATGTATGTATGTATGTATATATATATATATATATATATATATATATATATATATATATATATATATATATATATATATATATACATACATACACATGCAGACATGCGTTTGGGTTTACTTTAGGAACGTCCCAAGAACTCTGGTCATAACTGGTTTGCTTTCCTTCACAGACTCAAAAAACATTCCAAGGTGCGACCAGAACAAACCAAAAACTATGCAACCCCAACAGTTGACCACTAGGGACAATAGTGCCCAATTTCAGCTCTCTCAAAGAAAAAAACAACAATGTATACCCAAAGTGTCCCATCATCCCTCTGACTGTGACTGTTTGTGTCTTTTCTCTACATTGTGTTTACCCGGGAGACATTTTTGGCTTCTGTCAACGCCTTTTGACCACGCGTAACTCTTAAACACCAATGATGTTGCCAGCAACCCCTATATAACCCACACACTCCTGGAAGCTGTTGCATATCAGTGGAAAGCTGTTTTTCTCTGCCTCAGAACACAAATTAAACACAAAAAACATCTTTAGGGATCAAGCATTAAGAAAAGAGCAACAAGACAATGATTAGCTCTGTCTAAAAACCTTAATTGAAAATCTTGACTTAAATTTTCGCTAAAGCAGCTTTAACAAAACCTCTGACAGGCTGTCCATGCAGGAAAACCTTCCAGTGTGTCCGAATGAAAAAGGTTTTGTACAGAAGAGTGGGCGACAAACTCATTGCTAATTATCACACACATGTAATTATGGCTCACCAAAAGTGGCACAACTATCTTAGGGGGCAATTACTATTTCACCAAGCTTCAGTCAGGTTTTAGACACCTTATTCAGTTAATAAATCTATTTCTGACAAAATATATTTTTTGCTTTACTCCGATTGTCTTTGAAATTATTGTTTCATCTGGCAGAAATGGGTGAATGTTAATGCTAACCAAAATGACAACAAATTTTAACAAAAAATCCAGATTTTTTTGTTAATGCAACAAATTATATTTACTGCTTTTATTGTTGAAGTGAGAACATGTTTATTGTTTTGCTTGTGTTTGTTTTAATGGTTAGTCCAAATGGTCAATACAAGAAAAAAAGATTGAAGTCAATTTTTTCTCTGTCAGGTTTTGCCTTAAGATTGCCTCTGAGGAACAACCACAGTGAGACAAACAAGCACAAATCAAAGGATTAACATTTCACAGCTCTGCCTGCCTTTTCAAGTCACACACACCAGCTTGAACAGATAACAACGCCAGCTAGACTTCTAGAGAAAATAATGCAAATCAGTAATGGCATTTGCATACTCTTTCAATCAAATTTTCAAGCACATCATATCAGTCTGGATCTCTGACAGGGAGCCAAACGTTGTCTGAATGGGGGGCATTCATGGAGTTATTTGCATCTCCGCACTTTAGAATTAGTCAAAGACACATTTTCAGTCTTCCCTTTGTGGCTCCTTTTATTTCATAAGAGAAAAGAAAAATGCAGTTTGGTTGAAAGAAATCAAACAAATTGTATTGTCAAATCAAAAATAGATATTCTACCTTGACTTTGAAAGAAAATCCTTTTGCTTTTTTTGCTTTAAAGTAATATGAAACCCAACAAGAGATGGATTCTGACTTATGGATGCAAACAAACGCTTTAGCCCATTCCTGTTCACTGATTTGTTAGGATATGGTTAGAGCTGTGCTTTCACATGCAACAAATGCCTACTCTCGGCGAACGCCGCAGCCTGAAGCCAATTCCTACCACGACGTCTGCTTTCTCTCAGCCATTGTGTTTGCTCTGCTCCCGCTGACGTTCTCAAACGTGTGAGTCAAAGAGCCTGTAGTCAGCTCTCGCAGTCTGAAGTCATGGAAGTAATGCCGAGCCTTGATCCGACAGAATGTACGTGTCAATGCAGGCGCAGCTGGCGAGGATAGAGTAAGTGGCACACCACAAGAACCCCTAAGTGCTTTGAGCCATTAGATCACAGAAGAGCCTGTGTCGAACCTGACAAACTTACAGCACTGCATTCACAGCAATAAGAGGGAAGGAAGTACATTTGTGGTTTACAAACCAGCTATTAACTGTTCCTTAATCCAGATATTTTATCCAAAGAAAACACTTTTTTTCCCCTTACAGTCCAAAGGGTCACAAACCCTCAACAAGGATTTAGAAACAATCAGACACATTTGGTTAAGTGTAGTCCATGGGTGTCCAATGTTTTGCAAAGAGGGCCAGATTTGGTTAAGTTAAAATGTTTGAGGATTTCCAGCCTTCTTTGAATGATTTTCATAACATAAAATGGAAATTAACTATTTAATGAACATCTTACAGTAATGCCATACCTCTCATTTATTCTCAAAGAAAACAAATGCATATGTTTTTACCAAAATTACTGTCAATGTGTCAGTTTTTTGCACTATTCATTGCCAGTTAGCTTGTTTAGATAGCATGTCTTGCGTCCCAGTCCCTCTTCATATTGAACACCTTGAAAATAGTCAAGAGTCTCGGGGTCTTTTTAATATTTCACTTGAAAAAACATGAAGCAGTGGCCCTCACTGTCAACTTGTGTTTTTATATACAGTTGACATTTTAAATATAAGCTGGTAAGTGACATTGTTGCCACAGGTTTACAACGTCTCAAAATGTAATTAAGCCAACCACAATCAATTAAACATACACAGTTTTTATTATTATTATCATCATTGATTTTATGAGAGGAGTCTGTCACCCGGGGGAGGATTTGAACGTGAACCACATTAGACTTTGGCCTACAGGCCGGACTTGGTGAAATGCGTTTTGTCCAAAAAAGGTGGTTGCATAGGCCTTTGACTGGTAGCCATTGATGAACCCTAAAACCATCCCTCAAAGTGGCTGAAAAATAAAACCGTTTTAGCGCCACTGGTTAGATGTTGCTCTGTCTAGCCTCAGTCTTTGAA
The DNA here is from genome assembly GCF_053564925.1 of Oryzias latipes. Lineage (NCBI taxonomy): Eukaryota > Metazoa > Chordata > Actinopteri > Beloniformes > Adrianichthyidae > Oryzias > Oryzias latipes. Next base: position 9,138,891 of record NC_136238.1, read on the forward strand.
GACTGTTGAAGAATATTTTTTTATTGGGTTTTTCATTTTAAACATTCCTGCCCCTTACTGTGTATGACCCAAATCTGCCACAGTGAGGGATAGATGGAAGCAGAACCTCTGCCTGCGTAGATTAGAATTGATTGATTGAATTGATTAGAATTGGTTACCAAAGATGTATTGTATTTTCCTCTCTCTGGGGCACACCGGGTTACAACGTGCACCATCAATGAATGGTCTATTTTCAAACTTGAAGTAAGCAAGACAAAAGAATCCGAGTCAGACTTTATTAACTGGGTTCAGAGTACCTCTAGAACTATCACGTTAGAAAACACTTGTAACTCCCAAACCTATTTGCAACATGTAAAAATACAAACCGACATTGGTAAAAGAAAATGTTACTGTAACTATGGTAACTTCTGACGTTGTTAGTAACACATAAAAACCACAGTCTGACACGGCTACACGTTAGCCGCATTCATGTATTTATTGTAACCCCCCATGTTGCAATCAGAAACAGTTCTTCCCTAAGAAGCTTAATTCTTTTGTAGTCAGCAAAGCAATCCTGTGTGTCACCACACGTTCCAACACCACCTGGTTTCACTTTATCAAGCTCTAGAACAAAAACCTCCTCCTGAGCACCGTCAGTCTGCTCGTCAGAAGTCTATGCCACACCTCAGCACCTCAACGCTCAGGATAGCACTAATAATGTAAAGGTTTTCCATTTCTACTCTACTCAGCCTTCAATCCAGAAGACGGCTCCTCTGTCCAGGCTGTTGGACTTATAAGAGAAGGACCACCTTCATGACCAGAACCATTCTGCTCCTCAATGTCTAACAAACCCCTAATTTACCATTCTGCAAAATCATAGATTGTGCTTTTCATCCTTAAAATGCACACTTTTATAATGCCACTTATACTCATTTAAATATTTATCCAATTTTACTTGAGCTTTGTTGGTAATTACCTTCTGTTCTTTTTGTCAGCAGTCTTGCTCTTGTTTAGCTCTTTTTGTACGCTTCAGGTCACACTGCTCTACTTTGTCCTTTAACTTGGCCCCAGGCTACTAATAAAGTTTATTGAATCAAATTAAATCAATGACCTTTAAATTACTTAATTTCTTTTTGTATCTAAAATCGAAGGTACTATGACAGAACAGTACACAACGAAAGATTTTCTAAAAGAAACAAAAGTTTCTCCAAACATTTGAGAGGGTTTTCAATTTCTCATTTTGTCAAGATTACTCTACTGGAATTTTACACATAATAAACATTTTAAAAAGCACATCTCCTTAGAAAGAGTGTAAACTATTCTTCAGCTGTTCTTTATTTACTTTTTATGGATCAGAAAGTGTAGGGAAACTGACTTTACGAGGGGCTCTGTGACTAGAGACAAACATGAGAACCTGGCTAAAGTACAGCATGATCTTCAATGGTGTTTTAGCCCAAAATTCAACATATGTGTTGTAGTTTGTGCAACACAACAATATACTGTCACCAAAATATGTTTTGTTCTTTTATTAGGGCCCGAGCACGGAGTGCAAGGACCCTATTGTATCTGTTAGGTTTATTAGGGCCCGAGCACGGAGTGCAAAGACCCTATTGTAATTCGAATGTTTATTAGGGCCCGAGCATGGAGTGCAAAGACCCTATTGTATCTGTAAGAGTTATTATTAGGGCCCGAGCACGGAGTGCAAAGACCCTATTGTATCTGTTAGGTTTATTATTATTATTATTATTAGGGCCCGAGCACGGAGTGCAAGGACCCTATTGTATCTGTTAGGTTTATTATTAGGGCCCGAGCACGGAGTGCAAGGACCCTATTGTAATTCGAATGTTTATTAGGGCCCGAGCACGGAGTGCAAGGACCCTATTGTATCTGTTAGGTTTATTATTATTATTAGGGCCCGAGCACGGAGTGCAAGGACCCTATTGTATCTGTTAGGTTTATTAGGGCCCGAGCACGGAGTGCAAGGACCCTATTGTATCTGTTAGAGTTATTATTATTATTATTATTATTCTTTTTCTTCCGACGGAAGAGTCGCCTTTTTGAGACCTTTAACATACCCCAAAACTCACCAAATTTTGTATACACATCAGGAGTCGCGAAAAATTTCATATTTTATAGGAGAACGGCATAGGTAAACAAAAATGGCTCGATAGCGCCACCTGCAAAATTTGTTTTCGCGAGCACCTCCATATGCTTTATAGTACAAACCTGATTTTAACAGGGCATGTTCATCGGATAGAAACCTACAAAAAAGTCTCTTGGGACCAAGCTGTCAGTCGCACAGGAAGTCTGATATTTTGATGACAATATGTCATTTTTGCTGTATTTTGGTCATTCGCAGGCCTCGCTCTAGAACGAACTCCTCCTAGAGATTTGAGAGTAATGACTCCAAACTTTGGTTTTGTAAACTAGACACATGTCCGATGTTAAATTGCAAAGCTTTTAAGTTTTTATGGATGTTTGTGACCATGGCGGCGCGTCAAAATTGGAGGTCGTTTCGAAAACACGCCATGAAAAGAAAAATGGCCATTACTCAGCCATGCATAATCCAATCTGATCCAAAATTGATGTGCATGATTGTAGTCTGACTCTGAACACATCTGCAGTGAAAAAATCTGTAAAAAGTGTAGCGCCACCTGCTGGCAAGAGGAAATAACATGTTTTACTTGGAGCATCACTACTCCGAGTAGGATGAGCCGACACACCTGAAAATGACATCCACCTGTTGAAAAGCCATTGAAGTTTACTCTGACAAAAAAACATAACTTTCAATGCGGGGGTGTGGTCGTGACAGAGCGGCAAAGTTGGGCATCTCGCTATGCACACAAAAGTTGCTCTCACGTGCACATTCCTTGTCCAATCTCACTGAAATTCAATGGATATGATGAAGCTTCTATTCTGAACCCATGGATATGACAATCTTGGACGAGCTCTATAGCGCCACCTAGTTATTGCATTGGGCACATTCTGCCCTGTATTTTCTCTTTGCTTTGTCCGATGTGCATGAAATTAAAACTGGAGATACTCAGAAGGGTCCTCTCTCATCATGTAAAGTTTCATGGGTGTACACCTGACGGTGCCTGCGTAACAGGAAGTGGTCGATTATGTGCACCCAAATAATAGAAATTTATTATAAATCAGCCGTTTGTCTCAGGAAGCTGAGATTTCAGAATTAGATGCCTTTAATAACCTCCAGCTTTGATATGTAACACTATAGGGTCTACGAGAAACTTCATCACTTGATTTTTTTAATGAAATTTTGGACTGAACAAAGATTTTTAGCATAAATTCTGTTTAGGTTATCAGCACCAAGAATTCAACTTTCATAGGCATTTATGTGCTACTGCTTCCTAAAAAAATTCAGAATGATTGAAGTTACAGGTGAACTTTTATTCAACATTTCATCCAAAAAGGTCCGAAAACGTCTTTTTAGGCAAAACTACAAACACCTATTTTTTTTCATAACTTAATCATCATATATCAACACCATTTATTTTTTTAAATGTAGGGATCTGTGTTTGCTGCCTTCCATATTTTTTTCAGAAGTCCAGGTGAAACAGATGATTTTAAAAAAATCCTGATTCATCCCAAAACCTGTGCTTTTTCCGTCTGGACTCCAAACAAGTGTGTTTTAAAATTACTTATGCTTCAAATATCCACACCAAGTTTCACACGCATATAGCTGAACATGTCTAAATGCTTATTGAATATTCTTTACAGATATAAAATGAACTGGTCAACTGTAGGATGTCATTTCCTCTTACATGCTTCAGTCTTTTCCTCATGCTGCAGCTTGTTCCTCAGCCTGCTCTGTTGCTGGAGTCAAATTTCACCCCCCCCCCCCACACACACACCAGCTGCCTGTTTATATGCTAACTAACCCAGAAGTGAGGTGACAATAGTTTAGACACAAGAGGGAGGGCAGACTGCTTTTTCATTTGTTTTGTATGTCTTTCATAGATTTTTATGAATAATCATTGCTTTTCTAGTCATGTAAAATGCAATTAACTTAATATTTTATCTTTTTTTTTTTTACAAACAAAACATATGAATGTGCTCCAAAACAAAACCCAACTCTCAGTACAGTTCTACAGATGTAACATAAGACTTAGACAGTAAATGTCTCTTTTATCCTTTTTTAATCAATGCTGCAACTTCTTTTCCTTAATATAAATCCAATGAAATTAAACTACAAAACCAAAAAACACAACGTATAGCAAATTTCTCTAAATAAATTATGTGTATATACAATATGTAGCACTTTTAAACAAAATAATAACAAATCCTTCCAATACAAGCACAGAAAAATGGAACACAAAATTTAAAACCCAAATTTGAAATGGCAATTTTAAAAAGATAATTTTTTCAGCCTGCTAAAAGTGCACAATTGTAAAAGCTCTTTTATATAGACAACTGTTTGGTTGCTTAGAGCTCTAAATATAAAAACAATGCATTTATGGACGTGGCACGGATGGCACGGATGTTCAGCAGGGTAAACCCCAGGAAAGCGGCGGGACCTGATGGAGTTCCCGGAAAGGTTCGGCGGGCCTGCGCCGATCAACTCTCCCAGGTCTTCACAAAAATCTTCAACCTGTCGCTAGCTCAGGCTTTCATCCCTGCTTGCCTGAAGTCATCCACTATCATCCCGATACCCAAAAAGTCCTCATCCACAGCCTTCCTCACGGACTTCCGCCCAGTTGCACTCACTGCTGTCATCACAAAGTGTCTGGAGCGGCTGCTCCTGGGACACATCAAAGACTCCCTCCTTCCAATCTTCGTCCCCCACCAGTTTGCTTACAAAGCAAACAGATCAACGGATGATGCCATTTCCATCACCCTCCACACTGCGCTGAGCCACCTGGAACACAGAGACACCTACGCCAGGATGCTCTTTGTGGACTATAGCTCAGCCTTTAACACAATCATTCCTGACATTCTGGTCAACAAACTGTCTGAACTAGGACTCCACCCACTCACCTGCTCGTGGATCAAGGACTTCCTGACAAACAGACCACAGACAGTCAAACTTGACCCCCACCTCTCCTCCACCCGGACGCTGAGCACAGGCTCCACACAGGGATGTGTGCTGAGTCCTCTGCTGTACACACTGTACACAGCAGACTGCAGACCAGCCCACACCAGCAACACCGTGGTGAAGTTTGCAGACGACACTACTGTGGTGGGGCTGATCTCTGGGGACGACGAGACGGCCTACAGAGACGAAGTCCTGAAACTCTCAAGGTGGTGTCAGGCTAATAACCTCATCCTGAACACCACCAAGACCAAGGAGATCATCCTGGACTTCAGAAAAAACAGAACAGATCCACCCCCACTCTACATCGATGGAAACTGTGTGGAGAGGGTCCACAGCTTCACCCTCCTGGGCACCACCATCTCTGCTGACCTCACATGGTCTAACAACACCATGACTGTCATCAGGAAGGCCCAGCAACGCCTGCACTTCCTGAGAAAACTTAGGAGGAACGACGTCAGCCAGGAGCTGCTGGTAACGTTCTACCGCTCAACCATTGAGAGCATTCTGTCCTATGGCATCACAGTGTGGTTTTCCCACTGCACTGAAGCAGAACGGCAGAGTCTCCAGAGAGTGGTAAAGACAGCGCAGAGGATCATCGGCTGCCCCCTCCCCTCACTGAAGGACATTTACCAGTCTCGCTGCATCAGCAGAGTGACTAGCATCACCACTAACTCCACCCATTCTGCTTTCCCTCTGTTTGAACTGCTGCCCTCTGGAAGGAGGTACAGGTCCATCAGAACCAGGACAAACAGACTAAGAAACAGCTTTTTTCCATAGGCAATTATCATACGGAATGCACATACGTCCACCAACCACACCTCACTCTAATTTTACTACAATGCGTGCAATATCCTGACTGTCTAACCGGGTCACTGTGCAATAACTTGATATTTATTAAGCTGTGCTCACAGCAACTCATGTAATTCCTTTCTATTTTATTCACAAATATTTAATATTTAACAGTTTCTGTCCATATTGTTCATTTTTTGTTAAGAGTTGTAAATACAGTATTTCTTTTTCTATTCTATTTTTATTTTTATTTTATGTAACTCCTTCACTCCAAGGCTGCTGCAATTTCATTGTATCCCCATGTACAATGACAATAAACGATTCTGATTCTGATTATATCACTTAGACACAGATGGAGAACCATATCAACTGGATTGGTAACAGCAACAACCACCGACCAAGCCGGCAAGCCCTGGCAGAAAAGATCCCCACAAGAAACACTGCAGGCTGTTCCATAAAAAATATAGTTTTACCATTGCCTTGCAGATCACAGTTGAAGTGGTTTAGTTTTCCTAAAAAAATTCAGAATGATTGAAGTTACAGGTGAACTTTTAGACAACATTTGATCCAAAAAGGTCCGAAAACGTCTTTTTAGGCAAAACTGCAAACACCTATTTTTTTGCATAACTTATCTTTCAAATATCAGCACAAAAAAATTAAAAACGGTAAGGATCTGTGTTTGCTGCCTTCCATATTTTTTTCAGACTTAAAAGTGTAACAGATGATTTATAAAAAATCCTTTTTCATCCAAAAACCTGTGTTAAATCTGTCTAGACTCCAAACAAACATTTTTTTATGGTAACTTATGTTTCAACAATCGACCCCAATTTTCACAGACCTATAGCTGAAGATGTCCCATAGCTCCCTGAATATTTTCATAGATATAAAATGAACTGGTCATTCTAACATCTAGCATTCTAACATCTAACATCTTACATGTCAAAGCCTCTCTCAGCCTGGCTCTGCTGAAGGAGTCGTGTTACAACCCCGCCCCCTCCTGCTGGGACCCCTGCTATGTAAATTAGCAAGCAGTGAACAGAGAGATGAGAAGTAAGAATGGCCATTACTCAGGCATGCATAATCCAAAGACAGCCAGTTAAACACTGAAAGACATATTTTTTCGGTATGTCTTTCATACATCTTTAGTATTAAAAACTCTCCAAGATGAATGTGCCTGACTCCACCTGCAGGTGGATCACAGACTTCCTGACGGACAGACAGCAGTATGTGAGGCTGGGGAAGCTCGTCTCAGATACTCGGACCACAAGCACCCGATCCCCCCAGGGCTGTGTCCTTTCACCCCTGTTACTCTCCCTGTACACAAACAGCTGCACAGCTGGTCACCTGTCTGTCAAACTCCTGAAGTTTGCTGACGACACCACACTCATCGGCCTCATCTCTGACGGAGATGAGTCGGCCTACAGGAGTGAAATAGCCAGGCTGGTGTCATAGTGCAGCGCTAACAACCTGGAGCTTAATGCTCTGAAGACAGTGGAGATGACAGTGGACTTCAGGAAGGCCCCAGCCCCCCTCCCCCCTGTCATCCTCTGTGACTCCCCGGTGACCTCTGTGGAGTCCTTCTTCTTCCTGGGAACCATCATCAGCCAGGACCTCAAGTGGGAGCAGAACATCAGCTCCATCACTAAGAAGGTCCAGCAGAGGATGTACTTCCTGAGGCAGCTGAAGAAGTTTCACCTCCCTGAAAAGATGCTGGTAGACTTTTACACCGCCATCATCGAATCCACCCTCACGTCCTCCATCACAGTCTGGTTCGCTGCGGCCACGGCCAGAGACAAGGCCAAGCTGCAACGCGTCATCCACTCAGCAGAGAAGGTGATCGGCTGCCACCTCCCGTCTCTCCAGGAGCTGCACATCTCCAGGACCTGGAGGCGGGCAGCCAGGATTGTAGCCAACCCCTCTCATCCAGGACATAATCTCTTTCGGCCCCTCCCTTCTGGCAAGAGGCTCCGGTCCATCAGGACCAGGACCTCGCGCCACAAGAACAGCTTCTTCCCCACTGCAGCCAGCCTGCTGAACAGAACCCCAACTCCCCCAGGTGACCCCCCCTCCCCCCCCCCCCCCCCCCGCCCACCAAAGGACTGTCGGTGCCACTTACAGGCCCCACCATCCCAGCCCATCTGTGCTCCCACTTTAATTCACCTTACTCTACTGTATATAGTGTGTTGTTGTTGTTAACTTAATTTTTAACTTATTCTTAATTGCACTATACACCAAGTCAAATTCCTCGTTTTGTAAAGTGCGCTCTACTGAACCTGGCAATAAAACTTTTTCTGATTCCTGATTCTGATTCTGATTCTATTAATCATTGTTTTTTATTCATTCAAAATGCAATTAAATCAATATTTTATCTTTTTTCTTTTCCTTTTTCTTTTTTTTTTATCTCTTATATCCTTTTTTATAATCAATGTTTGAACTTCTTTTCCTTTCTATTGTCATGGTTTCAGTTTGTTGTCTTTTTTTCGCTTTAGTTCTTGTTCTGTCTTGTTTGGTTCTGTTTCCTGTTTTATTTTGAAAGGTTTCCTGTCTTGTCATGTTTCTTGAGTTTTACTTCCTTTGGTCCCCATCTGCCCTAATCGTGTTCACCTGTGTCTTGTCTGCCCTGTCTGTATATAAGTCTTGTCTCTGCCTTCCTCCTGTGCTGGTCCATTAACTTCTGCTCATGTTGATCACGTCTTCTTGTCTGGCGTCCATGTCCCTTGCCATGCCACAGTAAGTTTTTGTTTTTAGTTTTGTCATCCTGCTCTGCAGCGCTTTTTGTTAGTTAAATAAACCCACTTGCCCTGAAACCGTTTGCCTCCCGTCTCTGCGCCTGGGTCCTACCTGCTCTCGAGCCTCCCCCCCACACGACATCTATACATCCAATGAAATTAAACTACAAATCAACAAACACAACTGATAACAAATGTCTCTAAAAAATGATGTGTATATTTGCAGAACCTTAAAAACACCAAACAAATAACAAATGCTTCCCAATTAAAGCACAAAAAATGGAACACAAAATGTAAAACCCAAGTTAGAAATTGCAATTTGAAAAAGATACTTTTTTCAGCAGCTTTTCAAAATCAATCACCAATTCTACTCTTCTGTGGATGAAACAAAGAACTCCAGAACAATGAAGCCATTTCTCTAAGTCTCTCTCACCTTCAGTTTTAAACAAGGTCTGTGAAAATCCACCATACATTGGTCACATGAACTCAGAGACCTGCTAAAAGTGCACAATTGTAAAAGCTCTTTTATATAGACAATGTTTTGTTTGCTTAGAGCTCTAAATATAAAAAAAAATGCTTTTCTATCACCTAGACACAGATGGAGAACCATATCAACTGGATTAATAACAGGGTGGCATGTTTAGACAACATGAAGCTGTCCATCACATTTTTGACCTAAACATGTAAACACATCCTTGGCTCTGCGGTTAGGAAATGGTATTTGGGAATCTCTTTATACCAGGAGCCAGCCTGGCCATTGGAACATCGCCACAGTGCCCATCCAGACTGGGACAGCAACGGGGTCCACTTCAGAGCCGTGAGCTGCTGTGTTTAACTCCAGCTGTCCCAGCAAGGGAGACAACTGCAGCAACATCCACTGACCAAGCTGACAAGCCCTGGCAGAAAAGATCCCCACAAGAAAAACACTGGCTCAGGCAGGCTGGTCAAAAAGAAATAGTTTTGCCATTGTCTTGCAGCTCGCAGATCAAGTGGTTTAGTTTTCCAGTAATGTCAGTCAAGAATGCAAGTTCAGATTCACAATGTTCATATTCACCATATTCAACAGACATCTCCTCCAATAGCACCTTAAAAATCCTGTGCTGTTTTGCTTTGCAGCTGAGGTTGTTTACGATTTTCAGAATAAGAGTCATTATATGTCCAGAGCCAATCACTTCTGCACATAAGGCCTGCTGGTGAATGACGCAGCAGTAATGCAGACATTTTGGAAAGTCTGGGTCAGCTTTACAGTGAGTGATGAAACCTGTTTGTCTATTGATCATAGCAGGAGTCCCATCTGCAGTCACTGCTACCAGCTTTTCTAATTGTACCTTTTTCTGCACAAAAACTCCTTCACCGTGTTATACATTTCAACTCCTCTTGTAGTTGTCTGTTAGGGCAGATGTGTCAGGAGTTCTTCTCTTGTGGAAACCAAAAGCTATGCTGTACTGTTGCCGTCCACAGACTCATCACACTGGACGTTAACCACCTGCACTTTGCAAGATCCCGGTCCAGCTAATTGGCCAAGTTATCAGACATAGCTGACACTCATCTAGACATTGTAGTGGAAATTGAATGAGTTCTATTGTTCTCATCCTTAGGGACAGTGATAGCAATTATCATCATTGCTTGAATTTTTTTCATGCTATATGCAAAAGTCTTTGTCCCTTAAGGCAACAGATTACAGCCCCCCCCCCCCCCCCCCCCCCCCAGGCTGCTGTCGTATTAACAATAGCTTGGAGCTCCAGAATGGACAAGAAAAAACGACGAGAATGGCTCGAGCAGGGCGTTGCTCACGGGGCGGTCGCTCGTGCCATGCGGTCGCACGTGCTCGGGCCCGCTAAATGCTACTTGTAGCTTTAATTATGCTTGTAATTATGTCATTATCAAATATTAATTTAGTAACCAATGGAAAAACACCTCAAAATGATTGGATTCTCAACTTTTAAGCCCTGAGATTTGTTTAAATAAAAAAAGGGGAAATTTCAATCATACATTTTAAATCATTGCAAAAGAAATCCCGCTTAAGGAATTATTTTCCAAGTAGATGCAGATACTTGAATACCTTCAAAAAAAAAAAAAAAAAGAGTTTCATCAATGATTTGTGATCTTCACTGGTGTCCATGGATTACATGAAATCTTTCCACCTTTATCCACCTTTGTCATGGTAGGGAGAACACGTCAATGTAAGGGTGGGGTCATCTAAGATAGCACAAGGGTTAAACTTTAAAGAATTGTCAGTCGTGGAAAGAGGCATCCTCAGTGAAGAAAGCCATTTTAGTCGTGATGTTCAAAAGCCCTTAACCCCATCGTTATTGGCATGGTCGAGTCTTTTAGACCCACTATGTTTCACTATGTTTCCATAACACCAGAGGTTGTGGAACTGAGAGGAGCTTAAATCAGTAGATAGAAAACATTTCTTTACCATTTTAATCACTTAAGTTTTCTTAATCTTATCTTTCACACACTAAAAGAAGTTTGTTATTCTTTTTTTTAAAGGGCCTGGTGTACAAAACATGTTGTGATGTTGAGAAAAATGTGTTGCTAGTGATTAATATCTACTGATAAGTTCAGACATTTCATCTCTCTGAACTTGTCGGCAGCGTTGTGCTGAAATTATACAGTTAGTTTGATGTGACAGACTTTTTTCTCGACCTCCTACCACTTTGATCTTGCTGGCAGTTAATTAGCATGACACACAAGGATAAGAAAAGTTTTTACACGAAGATCTGCTGAAATGCTTTAGGTTTTTTTTGTGTTTTTTTTTTTGTATTATCCGCCTCGCTTGGTCTTTAGAGTGATTTTTTTTCTCTGTTTGTTTTATGACCACATTGTGAGATATAGATCCCATTAATTCTAGACTTGCCATGGCTTTTGAGATAGGCACTCATTTGTGTTTATAATAAATAAATATTTATATATTTTCTCTGTTTGCCTTTGTAGTTCATTATTTTTCATTTACAAGATGGCAATAACAGGGAAATTGAGTGTGGCCTGAAATACCATTTCATTTTTCTATTTCATAAAAGGAGTGAAAAGCGGAAAAAAAAGAGCTGGAAAGTTCATTAGCCAATACTGCTAAGATTACTGCCAGTACAATGAACATTTTGAATTTGGACAATGGCTGACAACGTTATGTTGTTTTTCAAAACGTTTTCTCCATTTGGAGAACTTCTGAACTAAAATGTCTGTAAAGTTGGCGTCCAAATCAGTAGCAATAGAGTTTAACTTTGGTATACATAACTTGGCCAATCATTGTCAATAGTACAACTTTTACACACAAAAAATACAAGTACTTTGACTTGCGTTCGAGGTGGATCTTAATAGACCAAATCACAGATATGACTGCACATGTCCAATTTTATTGGATAGCAAACATGGTGACCGCTAAGCCAAAATGTAGTAATTGTAACAAAGGCAAAATTACAGGGGCACATGCGGAAACATAGTTTACCCATTTCTGGATTGATTAATAAAATCAGGGCACTTCCCTATGCGACTGATGTGATGTGAATACCTCTTATCTCGACCAAGGAAGATGAAGAGAAATGGAGGTAAGGCTACAAAGCATTTGACACATCTGTAACTGAATTTGAGAATTTACACTTATAAGTCAAGATTTTTACTAGATCAGAGTTAACTGTTTCAATAGTCACTTTATCCTCTGGGTATGCCCATTCTTGTGCTGTTTGTATCTCTGTATTTCTTCTTTTGCTGCTGAAAATAAGAGAATTTCCCCATTGTGGGATGAATAAAGTTTCTTAACTTTTCTTATCTTACTAGGCCTACATGATACAATACTTCAATTCATTAGAGAACTCTACTATTAGTAGAATACTAAAATTTGTCACATCCTTGATTTGTTTTATTCATTAAAGGCATACAGTATTCCTCTAGTTAACAAATAAGCACTACTGCATTGATGAAAAACAACTACCTGCAACTCTCGAAGAGTCAGTGAGGCAGCTTTGACCGCCCGCCATGATTATAGACACATCCATCTGATACGGAATAGTATTCTTTTTCAGTGTGTCCAGATTGGGCGGTCTTGATTCTGACTCTGGTCAAAAATTGCCTTGGGCAGGATTGGCGGTTTTTAGTTCCTTATTGAAATACGTTTCGTGTCTTCAGGTGATCATCGTGCTCACCATCATGAGCAGCCACTAATAAAATATCTATGTGTCAACTAATCTGTCCCGATCCAATCCAATCCAGATGTATGATTTTGATCATTTTAATTGTTTTATTCTCAAAATCTCTACTTTTTGCACAATTAAGAAAAAAAATCTGTATTTTCTAAAAAAAAAAAAAATCAATTACAACTTTTAAGTCGTAGATTTACGAGAAAGAAAGTCATAACTGTTAAATTACAAGATTTTGAGTTGTAAATATACTAGAAAAAACCTAGTATATTTGTGCCAAGTGCAGAGTTTTTTCTCGTAAACTTACGAGAAATAAAGTCATAGATTAACGAGGAAAAAGCACAGGTTTTCCATTTATCGGAGCCCAGCTTGAATATGAAATATGTGGAGCCTTTTGTGAAGCTTTATTTCCGGATAGGTTTATAAAACAAAGAGATTCTGAACCTTTTGGCGACTCAAGATCAGATTATTTTCAGTGGAGTCGGCTTTCCGGGGTTCGGTGTCAGTAAAGCGGACTTTCATATGTAAAATAAGGAGCTCAGAGACACGTTTGGGTGTAGAAGAACGCTGCAGCCTTTATTTTCCTTTTCATTTACATAACCTGAAGTTCATTTGTCTCATTACGTCATGAACCTTTCATCCGAACACCAATACGGAAGTAAACAGAGTTGCATACGCCCCCTCCTCCAAATGAAATGTCCCGTTTCAACATAAAACAATAAAGAGGAATGAAAATAGTCTGTTACATTAGCATTAGAATGTTGAAAATGCCAAAAAAGTGCTCCTCAGACGGAAGCATCACACAAACGTAGAGATCTTGCCTTTGGTGGAGGAAGAAGGGATTCAAGTGGACGGCTTCAGGGATACCGACGGCTTCATCAAGGGGCTGCAGAGATCCTGCAAACAACCCATCAATAAATAAAACATTAATAAATCGTAAATCAAACAAATAAACTTCCAAAGATTTAGAACGCTATCAATAAACATTCAGCTTACCTGTTCAACTGAGTTTAGTCGATTTACTCTGCTGCGTGGCGTTCACATGCTGTTCTGTATGCTCACTTCGACTTTAATCTCGTAAATTTACGAGTTTTTTTCTTGTAAATTTACTAGATTTTTTATTGTAAATGTACGACTTAAAAGTTGTAATTTCACTTTTTTTTCATTTTCGTGGTGGCCCTAAAATTCTGTCGTGTAATATAGTTAAATTGTTAGTAGTTTTTTTTTATAGTTATATATTTCTCACAGACTATATCACTGAACAGTCTTTTATTTACTACTAATCATTGTTTTGGTGCTATTCAATTGCAAATATTGGCAAAAAACGTTCACCTAAATGGACACTTCAATTATTCTTCGCCCATTTTTTAAGAAATCTTTGTCTGTTTTGGTATTTAAAACACAATGATGGCCCCAAAAAGAATCTTTGGCTTCTACAATTGTGTCCCGCCCATTTCTGAAGCCTTTACCTTTGACCTCTCCCAGATTTTAACAATCAATGTATGTGAACTGGTCTCTTCTACCCTCAGTTTAAAGAGATGTGAAAGATTTATTCTAGATAAAAGGTGGAGAAAAGTGAAGGTGCTACAATTAACCCTTCAAATAAAGAAGAAGTTCTGGCTAACTTCACTATTTAGCTCAATCTCTGTTTTTACCTGCCTACAGTCAGACAAACCTGTCAGTGAATTAATGACTAGGAAATCTTTAAGGGAGCTGCTGGTGCGATTACTGAAAGCCATGGTGACGCAGGCGCGTCCCTGAAAAATCTACCACTTACACACAACATGGGCAAACACAAGACCCAATCATCACAGTTTCAACAAAAGACATATGCACAGCCCCAACAGCCAGTTTAGAAACTCTTTAAAAATCTAAACTCTGTTCTTTGTTTTTTTTCTGTTTTGGAAATAAGACACATTGTCTGTGATAGAATTGGAAAATGATCCCCCTCCAGGTGGCTTTGAGTTAGTAAAATAAACTCCTTTGTGTTAAAAAAAAAACAAAAAAAAAGACAACTGGACCATTTAACCAATTTTTTGACTACCAGACTGAAGATTAAAGGAGATGGATTATTTTACTCATAAAACCAAGAGACCCAAAAACTAACTGAAATAAAACAGTGGAGTGAAATACTTTCTTTAAAACAATTGTGAGACTCAAGTATCTAGACTTGAGTATCTAGACTTGAGTATCTAGACTTGCACTACTTTGTTTGACATAATTATGCTTGAAAGATTGCCAAGTTAGCAAACAGGTTCTTTACAAAAAAAAATCAATTTTTTATGTATTCATCCATTTTAATTTAATTCAGTTTTATTTATATAGCTAAATATTACATATCAGTTTTCTCGATGGGCTTCACTGTAAAATAATATATGAAATTAGTTATGAAAAAAACAACAGCTGATTGCTAAACTAAGGTAAACAGACTTAACTAAACTGGGCTTCCGTACCCTCAGACCCCTCTTTTGGGTAAGAAAAACTACAAAAAAAATAAAATTAAAATAAAAACAGATTCCGGGGGGGAAATAAAAGAAGACAGCTCAGGGATGTCTACATGAAAGAGTGATCTTCTCCCAGGACGGACAGGGGATGTACCAGGACAAGACAAAGACATTAAACTTTTCTAGTTTTATTAGTTTTGAACGGTCTGAATGTGCATTTTGTTTGCGCAAGAGTTTTGAACACGGAAGCCCAAAAAGCATATATACATGCAGACCTTCCGTTAAAAGTGGTCGCTTGAACATACGTTACCGAGTGCGGTGATCATGTAGCAGTAGATTTTTTGATCAGCTAACACCTGTTGCAATGTAAAGATCCTGTAATCAGAAATTCGTCAACTCATGGTTTATAGCCCAACCTCAAGTCCGATAGGACAGCAGTTCCCACACAGCCATTTGTGATGGGGGAGAGTTATCGCTAACACACTCAAAAAATATAGGTGTAAGCAGTTTGCAAATCTGCTAAAACAAAATGGCATACAACCCCACTTTGTTGGCTTGTCCTTCATGTATTCTTTGAAGCCACCATCCTCTCAGTGACACAAACATTCCCGTGTCCCTGAAAGCAAGCTTGGCAGGGAGGCACCATGTGACAGTATAGAGGGTTGACTCAGTCATATTCCACATTCTTTTTTGTTTTTCTCCTCATCGTTTTTGGAAGGTGTTGTTTCTTTTCTCTCTTTGCCTACAAGCACTTCTTCCTCCTCTCGCTCTTTCACCAATGGTAGTCCAGTTTAACATCCCCACCATCTAAGACAATGATAACGGTGGCCAGCATCCATTTGGTCCAAAAGTGCTGTTCATGATATACACGACTAATTTGTCTCTAGTATTAAGTCGGAAGCCTTGTCTGACACAACCTCCCATATTTAGCCAGACTTGGTACTGACGCACAAAAGCACTAGATTGTCACGTCAAAGTGTAATGAGTTTGCAAAAATAAATAAATGAGTAAGATGAAAGTTCTTTTTCTGAAAGCCAGAACATTGAGAAATTAAACCCCAATCGTAGAACTGTTTAATTTTTTCTAGAGCTGCATAGCAAGAAACTACTTTTCCTTTTCACCTAGGCAGTTTGGATACACTTATCAGCCTTTCACACATGCAATCTGCCATCACTGTATCGCCGCTAATCCAGTTACCACTGCTCATTATCCCCCGTCTGCCGATACACGTTGATTGAAATATGATAGTCATCTAAGATTGAATTAGCAACAAGGTCACAGCGGTAACCTTTCAACAAATTAGTACAGGAAGCCTTTGAATATCACAGGCACGTTAACCCAGCTAGTAATATAATTGCATGTGTGATGCCTGGCAGTGAAGAGAACACAAAGATTCTCCTGTTTTTTCCCCAACATCACAGACACAACTTGAGATGATTCATTCAAATATAAAGGTGTGTTCGTGGATAATTGCTAATGGGGACATGGGCTGGTATGTGGCCTTATCGTAAGCAGGCGCTTCACTCCAATATCTGTTCCTTTATCAAATTAAAACTCTATGGCAGATGTTCTTTAAGGATGGAGTCACAATCTGTGTCTATAATCAGAGACAAAAAAGACAGAATATATGTCATTAGCTAACAGTTTTCCTTTGGATTTGCCTTGATTTTGAAGGAATGCTGCAATTGAACTTAAATTTCAAAACAGAACACAGCCGATTAATAAATAGTCTTCTTAAAATGTTCAGATTTATTAGGTTTTTACTTTGTCAAATGGGTGTCATCATATTTGGCATTTAAAGCAAAAACAAGTAGTGCACTGCATTTCCCTGCACCATATAGTCTGTAGGGGTCAGCAGGACTCGCAGGCCACCTCCAGGCCTCGAATGCTGCATTCCTGCATGTCTTCCAACATACCTTGCTCTGGAATGTTCTAAATGGCTGGACACACCTTAACCAGGTGATCAGTCATGAGTAGGGCTTGGATATTTGGAAATCATGCAACCCTTAGGCCTGGAGTCGCACAGTTGGGTTGAGGTGAGGGAATTCAGCTTGAAGTTTGGTGAAGTTCGTGTTAGCATGCTATAACTCAGGAGGGTAGGAGAAAGCAAATCATCCTAAGTTAAAATGGGGGCTAAATATTAATGCTACTTTAATACCAGGGGTGTCAAACTCCAGGCCTTAAGTGCCAGTGTTCTAGATGTCTTCCAACCAACCTCCCATTGAAGCTCCTTATTAGTTAAACACACCTGAACCAGGTAATCAGCTGCAGGATTTCTGGAAACCCAGCAGGAGGCCAGTCCTCCAGGCCTGCAGTTTGACATTCCTATTTTAAACACACTGTTTGTTACATATTAAAAACAAAAAAACAAGTTAAATGCACCTTCTTTTCTTAATATATTGACCTGGTGTTCCAGACTGCTACGACGCTGTTTGTACGTTTTTTCCCCCCATTATACACATATACAAGACAGATTTTGTACGTTTTTTAAAACTACTGTGCATTCGACAATGTTAGGACAACAGCCGTTGTTTTGTCAGGCTTGTTTGTGCCAGTGCAACACTATGGTGTAATAAAATAGAGAAGTGTCTTGTGATGCCTTGGCAGCAGAACAACAAAAGGCAAATTAAAGCTAATTAACATCTGTTTCCGTCTCTTCAGTGTGATTTAGGCAGTCAGGTTTCCTTTAGACCAACCGCACTTGCAGGCACTCCGAGGAGTCAGGAAGGAAGAAGCGTGTGAGGTTAATGCATCACACGCCGTCACACACAGACAAGCCCAAATTAAGAGTGTGCACGCAGGCCGCACAAAGCAAATTCTGCTCAGAGTGTAAAAAAAAAAAAAATACGTGTCGCAAAAATACAAGCAGAAACAGAGATCCACATTTACGCACACACGCATGCTAAAAAAAGGTATTCTTTTCTTTGTTCCACAGTTACAGTGTCTGCTGTGTGGGCTCAAAGAGAGCAGCTCCTGCATGCACATCAATTTATGTCTCTGCTCAAAAAATTCTAAACTTAACCTTATCAAATAAGAGATGTTCGGCTGCTGAATGAGAACTGGCTCGAATGAATAATTCCTATTCATACAAAAAGATAAAACGCTGCTGTTTTTGTATCCTTGATGATACGTGAGGAACAACAGCCTTTATAGTTTGCATTTAAACATGAAAAAAGCAGTGTCCTCAAGACAGGAAACCATTGAAAATCATTTAACCTGAAGAAAAGCCTGGTTTTAGTAAAGCTTAGTAGGCCAAGTATAGATTCAAGGAGTCCTTTACTGATGGGATGGTTTTGTGAGATCATTCTTATTCACGGTCTTTTGGAAACATCATAGACCAGGTCCAGGTTCGGATATAAGGTGTGAGGAAGGGGGTCATTGTCCCGCCAAAAACTGTTTTAGCCGCCCCGCAAATGTGGTGGCCCACAAAAATCCACAATTAACTAAAAGAAAAAAAGAATTACAAAAAGCCCACAATAACAAACAAAAAACCCAAAAAAATAACAAACAGTAAAATAAAGTAGGAATGGATGCACAGACAGATGAACAAATAGACATTAATAGGAAAAAAAAGGATAAATGCAGCACTTATAAAGCACAAACAAAGGCTTTTGCCCATCTCAAGCCAGGTAAATACAGAAAATAGTATCAGAAGGAGCATCAATGAAAGGAGAAGATAGCTATATGGATAGATAAACTGATATGATAGCATGGGTTTATGAGCATATTCGATATGCACCCCATAGTGGAGCTGGCTAAACGTGGGCCTGGCCAGGCCCATATGTGGAGCCTCTGTCACAAGAACAGGCAGACAGCTGGATCTAAATGCAGCAGGTTTATAAGCTCAGCTGAACATCCACGTATGGTGTCAAAATAGAGCCTAAAGTATTGCGCATCAAAACAGTAAAACCGCGCATCAAAACCCCAAATCTGCGAATCAAAATGCATAAATTGAGACCAAAACCCACAATTTGCAACCAAAAGCCTTTCCGCAAAGCACAATCCTATTTCTCAGCTGCCAATTTGTTTCCTCGCCATTCTGAAATCCTGTTTTTGAGTTGCAGTTTTATTTTGAAATTGTCTTTTTGAGTTGCGCTTTTATTTTTTGAGTCGCGCTTTTATTTTTTGCGGTTTTGATTCTAAAACCTGTCGACACGTAAAAACAGCGACATGTCAGTCAAGGGGAGGGGAGGCGGGACATCCCTGATATCCAGAAGCTCATTGGCTGCCGAATAAGACCGAGTCTTACGTCAACAGACCAGTTTAGAATGTGCCGGTAAGTTTTTCATGTTTTTCAAATCTTTTACTATATGAAACGATCAAACTTGTACTTTATTTAACCAGAGGACGCCAGCACAGTCAGATGAGAAGCTCCACCAGTAGCTGCTAGTGAAAAAAGATATTAGAAAGTTAGATGTTGCATGAAAAACTATCACCATTGTTCTCCTGTGTTAGCATGCTAGCTAGCTCAATGCTAGCGGGGTTTCCAGCTCTTCTCATGACTTTTATGGATTGAACAAAATCCATTTTTTACCACAGTGTCAGGATCAGTCATGTCAACCTGGGAATAATTGCCCGTGGATTGTCACTATGGTTAATCAAATAGTTTTTTAAGAAGTACATTCATGTATATATAAGGTTTTTCAATATTTCCTTAGGGATTACACAGATGGATTGAACAACAAAGCAACATATTGCTGCAAGAAAGTGACACCTTTCCTAGTTTGGGATCAAGTTAATCCCTATTTAAAATAAATAAATAAAAGAAAGACAATTAAGAAACACAATTTTTATTTGAGGTACCAGAGCAAACTTCCCACAGGTGGGATCAATAAAGTTTTTCTGATTCTGAACTGTATTCCAAAATAATTTTATTCTCAACCTTAAAGATTGCAGGTTAACACAGGAAGTTACCCTTCACAATATGCAGCTACTGAGTATCAATTAAGGTGTGTGTGTATATACATATTATATTATATATTTTAACTTTCTTAAATACATTTTTCTTTGTGTGCAGGATGCTGTGGACATTGGACGATGACAGACTAACTTAAACCAGGCAGAGCAGGAAACTGTTGGAGTTGTTGTTCCCTCTGTGGCTGTCCTCTCTCCTCTCAGACCTGTTCAACCCTTGTGGGACATCAGAAAACCATGGCCAAGACATTAACATTTATGTACTGATCTATGCATGTCTTCACAGCAGGATGTAACAAAAACTAACAATGTGAACAGATCTCATCTGCCTTACAAAATACTGCACCCCTTAAGAAAATAAATGGCTAATAATCAACACTAGTATTTTGTAAAGCTTCATTTTTTAATGTTTGACCATTGAATGTGTTTTGTACAAAAGACTGATGGTTTTGCAAAGATCTTTGAAACACAGAGTCAAGTGCATTAGATTCTGTGAAATTCTGAACCACAATTCAGAGAAATTAAAATAACTGTTTTTAAAACTCCTTAAAAGACTTGAGGTGGAAAAGTCACTGTTTTCGTACAGGCACTAAGAAATGGGAAGCAGACAGTGTGCCTGGGCATGTTGTCAATGCAATCATGGTCAAAATGGACAACTATTTTAAAGGCTTCTCTCATCTCTCAGGAGATGTATGTGAGCCTGCTGGACAGCCTTTGCATCACACTGGGACGTCTTTGGGGCCTGCATCTGGAAAGAAACAAAAACAGCAAAGTTAATTAACCAAAAAAAGAAGAGAAAAATTAAGATTAAAATTGTTTTCATTACCTTAAAGAAATTGTAGACATCCACGTCGTAGCTGCCTCAGTATTCCTCCCTTTTTTGTTATGGCATGCATAACAATGGCCCTTATAGAAAACAGACATACAGCAATAGTCAATTTTAAAACCACCACCCAATTAAATATACTAATAATTCTATTGATGTCTAATACTGGAATAATTTTAAGTGGAATAAAGCACGTTTTTGCTGGTCTCCTACAATTTACTCTGCTCTGATTCACTCGAATACCGGACTTCTGCCAGTCTGCATAGTGCAGACGCATACATTTTGAATAATATGGCACAGCAATATTGTTTCTCTGTTCAATAATTCCCTCTGTCTGTAAACCCTGAAAAATATTGAGAAACCTTATAGGTTATAACATATTTGATTAACCATAGTGACAATCCACTGGCAATTATTCCCAGGTTTACATGACCGATCCTGACACTGTGGTAAAAAATGGACTTTGTTTAATCCATAAAAGTCATGAGAAGAGCTGGAAACCCCGCTAGCATTGAGCTAGATAGCATGCTAACACAGGAGAACTATGGTGATAGTTTTTCATGCAACATCTAACTTTCTAACATCTTTTTTCTCTAGCAGCTACTGGTGGAGCTTCTCATCTGACTGTGCTGGCGTCCTCTGGTTAAATAAAGTACAAGTTTGATCTTTTAATATGGTAAAAGATATGAAAAAACATGAGAAACTTACCGGCACATTCTAAACTGGTCTGTTGACGTAAGACTCGGTCTTATTCGGCAGCCAATGAGCTTCTGGATATCAGGGATGTCCCGCCTCCCCTCCCCTTGACTGACATGACACTGTTTTTACGCGTCGACAGGTTTTAGAATCAAAACCGCAAAAAATAAAAGCGCAACTCAAAAAATAAAAGCGCAACTCAAAAAGACAATTTCAAAATAAAACTGTAACTCAAAAACAGGATTTCAGAATGGCGAGGAAACAAATTGGCAGCTGAGAAATAGGATTGTGCTTTGCGGAAAGGCTTTTGGTTGCAAATTGTGGGTTTTGGTTCTCAATTTATGCATTTTGATTCGCAGATTTGGGGTTTTGACGCGCGGTTTTACTGTTTTGATGCGCAATACTTTAGGCTCTATTTTGACACCATATCCACACAGCTAAATCAGGGTCAGGCAGGCAGGGGTCAATAACAGGCCTGAGAACATCCGAGGAGAGACGGGGTAGTCAAAATCCAGGCGAGAGCCAGGGCAGGCGGCAGGCAAACCGAGGCAGAAACAGGGTCAGGAAACAGAAGATCAGATCCAAATACAACACTTGGTAATGAAGGCGATACTTCGCACTGTTTGCAGCTCAGAAACCGGGAACACCTTTCTTTTTTATGTTATTTTTTTAATGTTATAATCAAAATATATTTAAAAAAATAAAAAATGGTGTTCTTGGTTTGGAACAAGCACCTTGATGCTAGCGTGATTCTGTGAGGTTACCGGTATTCGATACATCCACCCTCTGAGAGTTTGCCGGCTTATCAGCAAGGCAGACAATACCAGCCCATGTGCAGTGTGATCTATCATTTTGGACCAGGGACTGTATTACAAGGCCTGAGATTGTGGACTAGATGGGCCTCTCAAGGAGAAGGGCTTGCCAGAAGCTTGCAAACGATGAAAAGCTGTAAAGCCGGGCAGCGGAAATGAAAAGCGGCCGAGTCCTCTTGTATATATCTTTTTTTTTTAAATCTCTGTTGTCTAGCCCTCTCTTTTTCAGTCGTGCACTCTCTGCCATTGAGGGGAAAAAACAGCCCGGCTGAAGAGGCCATGTAGACGGGTAGAGTGGACAAAATGAGCCAGGAGAGATTTCAGATAAGAATAAAAAAAAAAGCACACGAAATATAATAGAAGCCAGTGTATGTGATGATAGGCGTCCATCTAATTAAAGGTCCTCCCACGATAAAAGATAGGTTTCTAGCCTGTGTTATTTTGTTGGTTGGACAATTGCTGAAACGAAATCATCTTCTTCAGATGAAGATGTCGCCCGTGACTCAACAATACAGATGATTAAATGGGTTAAGAGATGCAGTTTGTGCCTCTAAATGATAAATGTATGAAAATAAAGACACTACAGTCTTAGTAAAAAATTAAATCTTACAGTCAATGGCTGTGACAGCCACCATGTGAGCCCCGAGCATTTGCATTGAATTATTGCCACGGTTGATTCCGCATAACCCTAACCGCTTCGTTCAGCTCAGGTTCAGGCGCTCTGATGTGAAGTGACAGGGAGACTCTGCTGTAACCACGGCGCGCAAATCAGACGTCAAAAAATTACACCTCAAAATAAAAAAATAAAATAAACTAGGAGTGTTTCATGAAAGTCAAAATAAAAGGCATCCTATGCTAAGTAGTTCAGTATTGTACTGAATTACTTAGTACTGTCAGCAGCTGTATCTGCGTTTAAATATTTAAAGGCTGCTTAACTGTAAAAACAATATCACCCCACTTGGAATGCAACTTTACCTGGTGTTATTACAGAAAACAGATGGGATCGAGGCCCGACGTGGGACCGGGCTGGATCGATGGGCGCTGCTCTTTGTGGTGAGGCAGTCTAGTGATGGAAAATTGACTTAGATGGATATGAGCAGAGGTAAAGTTTGACTGGGATTCCTTAATTTACTTACTGGAATCAGTTTGTTCCTTTGAGGATCCTGTAAAGTCTTACCCCTCTGTTCTGAAATTATGCATTTACCTGATCTGAGAGCGTTTGTGAAGGTATGTTGAAAGGGATTTTTGTTTGCAGTACCGAATACATCAGTTGTCCATACGGGTCTTACCTTCAACTCTTTCTGAACCCATTTAGCTCAAGAAAATCTGAGATAAAATGTTTTTAGAGTTTACTTAACATTAGCACTTGTAGATTCTGACCTTTTTTTTTGTTGAAACAATGACCACGGTCCTCAAGATGTCATCTTGAGGACCTAATCGGAAACCAGGATCGCCTTATCCAGCTAACACCTGTGTCACATGCAGCTGTATGGGGGGATTGACCCATACAGGTGTTTTCGGTTGTCTAGGCTCATGGAAGGTCGCAAAGAGAAACCGCTGCTTCTTTAAGGGGGCGCAGGTGTGTCTTGTTATTCCATTGAGACTTGCGAAGCCACCTTAAGAAACGTGATTAAAATGGAACATACCAGTGTTGTGGAGGTTTGATATTTTCTTTTTTTTTTCCGGCTTTTTCATTTTATTCCCTTTCGGGGTCACAGGGCTGCTGGAGCCTATCCCGGCCACTTGTGGGCAAAAGCAGGGGGGGCATCCTCGACAGGTCGCCAGTGTGTCGCAGGGTAGAGTGTCCACAATCACACACTCTCACATTCACAACTAGAGACAATTTAGATCAACCAATTATCCTATGAAGCATGTTTTTAGACGGTGGGAGGAAGCCGGAGTGCCCGGAGAAAACCCGCTCATGCACGGGAGAACATGCAAACTCCACACAGAAAGGTCCTCTATTGATGTTCTGGTTCAGGTCCCCTCCCAGTTGGGACTTGAACCGGGGGCCTTCCTGCTGTGAGACAAGAGCGCAAATCACTGCGCCACCATGCAGCCTGTTTGATTTATACACTTGTGACCTACAGATGATGCTGTTGTACAGGGTAGGTACCAAAACTGTTCGGCCTGCAATAAGTGTTTGGGGGCCTGAGACCAATGATGAGGTCACACTATGGTAACCCCACTTAGACAAACTACGTAGCATCGTTCGTTTCCCTCATAAGCTGTGTCTGACATTAGAGAGATTTTGCCACAACCCACATTGTAAAAACATCTGTGGATGTTAGAATGAACTGGACTCGTAGCTTCATGTTTGCAGGCAGGGGAGGGTGCTTTGTTACAGTTTAACAAAGTAGGCTTTCAGACCGCTGCAGCTTTGTTTGTTTATAGCGGAACTTGCAAATTCTTCTTCTACAGCCGTCCCGTCCAGACCAATCACCATCTTACACGACATCGGACCAACATACAGCCAAATCAAATAGTGTGACGTCATCATTAGTTGCACACCCCCGAACACTTGTTGCAGGCCGAACAGTTTTTGTACCTCAAACGGTGCCCTTACGGCCATTAGTAAGGTGTAAACCCATTATGTAAAATCAAAGTGAAAGAACAGTATAAATAGTATTCTACTGTTTTCCTATTGCAATGTATCATACTGTAAAACTGAAATGCAAACGTGGAAAAAAATCTTACAGTATTCTGCTGTTATTATGTCTTACAGTGCCGTGCTGTGAATTGCAATGCGATATGGAAAAGCAACGATCATGTGAATTACAGGGACCTACTGTAAAAAAACTGGGCATTATGGGAAAATAAACAAGTACACAATTTTATTTAAAAATTGGCTGCTCAAGAACGCCTCCCAGCCAGTTTACGTCAGCTTGCCAGCTACAAACTCAATTTTGTTAGCTTTTGTCCCTCTGGCAACATTCAGAATGCATTATGGGCGTTAAAGTTTTAAATTGTTGGTGTTGCACCGTAAGTTAGCGGTTCATGTCCGGCATACAAGCTTGTATGTATCAATGAAATAAATCAGGGTCAAAAGGCTTATCACATGATATCACTAAGGATGTCAAAGACTGCTTTTGTATTGTACCTCCTGACCTTTTTACTGCTTGGAGTCCTGCAGTAAGTGGGACATAGATAAGCTCAATTATCTGTGCCTACTGGCGTGATTACGGTAAAAGTTGCTATCACCTTGGTGGACATTATACATGGTTAAAAAAAACAGTAAGGAGCTGTATAACAAAAAAATAATCAACTGTAATTTTACAGTGATGCATTGTAGTTAAAGAATACCGTACCTTATTGTAATTATTTTATAACAAACTACGCTCTGGTTGTCTACTTTCCTCATTTTTCACTGTCAGGCTTGACACTAGGATCAGAATGGGCGGCTTGTTTAAGTGTTTATAAACGTTCACCTGCAGCATGCCCATTGGGAAAAAATGGGAAAGAACATTTTTGCTCTACGGACTTACTGAGTGATCTACGATCTTGATATATTCTGCAGGCGCACAAGTTTTCCCATTTTATGATGCAGGCCTAATCAGGCAGCAATAAAAGGACACAAAACCGGTAGTACACTACAAGTTTTAAGGTATGGCAGCTCCAGTTAGACCAGAATCCGTCTGGAACCTTAAACGTGTACACGTCTATTCTGTTTTGTTTTTGTTCATTTTAAAACCTAAAGTCACTAAAAGTATTTTTTTAGTATCATATTTCATAATAACTGCACTTCCAAGAAACAGTTGAGTTCTATTGGACTAGTAATATCTTTTTATTGGGCTTTTATTGTTAGACATTAAAAACGGAAGCTGAAACATCAAATGTCTGTCATTTCAACTTAGTATTGGATTCCCAAACGTGGTACAGTTAAGAACTTAGAGCTGCAGTGTTTTGATGGGTTCACTAAAGGATGTTAATATCTGTCAAACTAATCTGAAAAGTGCTTTGGCAAATATAGTCAACTGTCGCTCCATTCCTCTTGTCCAATTGAAACGGCTAAAAAAAGACATAAAACTGTGTTTTGACGGTTTGAGGGTAGACCAAATCTATGAGAACTGATCAATGGGCATGTATGATAACACTTAACATGTTTCACTAAAAGGTGGATCAAGATTTGTTCAGACTCAAAAACAGGTTGAAGCACACGTGATGGGGAAAAGAAAAAAAAACTGTCAACACATTAAAACACATTTTCTTTTTAATAAGTATTTCTAGAAAAGCAAACCTGATAAAAACACAATTCTCTTTGTTGATTAGAGACAATTCTTTTCTCTGCCTGATTTGCTACAGTTTTAGCCAGCCGGTAAAGAAACTTTATTTTGAAAGACTGGAAATATCTCGACTTGAAGCTGATGAAATTCCTGTCTCCTTGCATGCTGCCTATGTGGAATAAACTGGGCTTGTTTAGTAGGAGGTGCCCTCTTCCAATTTAGCTTGACTGCACTGCAGCATGACCTTTTCACCTTCCCATGTTACAGTTTCTGCTGCCAAGTTTAGAAACACAAGAGAAGAAGTCTTTAACTAGCCCTGCTCCGAAGGGGCCTCTCTCAGTTTCATCTTCTCAAACACCCAAACATGTAGAACTGATCAAAGGGTTTGTCCTAATTACTACGTGTAGGGGTTAGCATCTAGAACCATTTTTGAATGCCTTCTATGTAGTAAAATTTTATAAAATAAAAAATCCTATTTTACAACAAAAAGTAAATGCACTATTTTTTTAATCCAATAAATATACTATTTCTGATTATCCGTTATTTCTTCAATAACGCTTTTAAATATTGTCAATAATAGATTTGTTTCTACAACATTTATTTTCATAATTTCCGTTTTTGTTGTTAAAACAGTATAAATTGTGGGTTTAAATGCATTTATATCGATTTGTATTCATAACTGTTGCCTTGGAACAAGGGGATAAAAATACCGAGTCCCTACCTTCCGGTCCCATATTTGAAGCAGACCTGGAAGCTAGTCTTTGGTAGAAAAATGTGTTTTTATGTTGATGTTTTTGCCACATTTTTTGTGTCTGTCTCTAAAAGTAAATATTGATGGTTTCATGAAGACAATGTTCATCAATAGACCAAGACCTTATTATATACAACTAAAGACAACTTGACGAATCAGACATGTCACAAACTGGTTTGGAACTATCTAAACCTGGTTTGTCAACCATGTTATAAACACCAGCTTGGCTAGATTTGATGTCACTGAATACTTTTTTTTTTTTTTTTTAAACGTGCAAGCAGGCAAACCACACAGGTTTTGATTGTTTTATTATAAGCCACAGTAGTCCTGGATGGCAAGGAGGAGACTGTTTTTCTTTTTTTCTGCGCCTTTTAGCAAAAAGGTCACCCCGACCACACACTAAAAAAAGCACCAACATTTGTGTACAGCTATCGCCAGTGAAAGTTATTTTTTTGGAATGGTAAACAGCCTCTCAAACAATAGAAAAAAATAAATAAATAAATAAAAGATAATGTCCCAGATAGAAAAACCCTTACAAAAAAAAAAAAAACAATGAGGCCAAAACCTCTCCTAGTGGTCACCATGAGTCAAAACTCACTATTATAACCAAAATACATGTATTCGGGTTATGTACGCTTTCAAATATCATGGGACGGCCACAGGACCTACAGCTTGGTGGACATCTTATGTCAAAATATGAAAATAGGGGATTTTCACATTTTCACACAATATGGGGAAAAAAAATAAAAACTTGAAGTCGAGCAATCTTCATAATCTTTCACACACATGCCACTGGGTTAGGTCTACAACCACAACTGAGGTTTCATTGGCCTTTGACGTCGTCTCCTAACTTCTCCAGCATCATTGGGAAAAATGATGGAATTAAAAGTTATAGATTTTGAAAAGCTTTAGCGCGACAAGCTTGCAAACGTGGCATTGCCTGTCACTCGCATATTTTTTACCAGAATGCTGTGAAAATTGAACACATGAATCGTTGACTCAAGCTGAACAAAGCGATAGGACATACAATTAGGAATGTCGGTTAACAAAAACACCTCCATTGCCAGGGAAATCCAAAAGTTTACTTTTGCAGACTCTTCTAAAAATTACATCGACCTGTTCATCACCCATAGGGGACCAAAGAGTTTAATGGTTGCTATGGAGATAAAACCAATATAAAAGCCATCATTTTAAAAAAAGAAAAAAATGTTTTCACATGTAGAGGAGGAGAGTGAAGGGCCTAAAATGTTGCCACCTGCAACTCAAGGGAAAGCAAGTCAAATGTTAACTTTGAGAGAGCATGTGACAAAGATGAGTGTCACATCTACATTATTTGTAGTACAAAAAAAGCAATGATTAAAGAGGTGCTGTTCTCATGCGCCTGCAACATAAACCTAAGAATTTTCTGAAAGGCGTAGTAGAATTTCCCCTTCTGTTGGCCTGCTTTTTCAAAGCGATCAGTTGAAACAGGGAAAGAGAAAATGACTGTTTTTTCCTTCTGTCTAACTCTATGGAACAACTGCAACATGGATGCCACCCCCTCTACGCCCAGGAATTTAAACTAGACCCCGCTGATTATCATCACACAATCTTACGGCTGAAGACAGCAATTGCTGCCACCCACAGTGGCAGCCTGTCACGGCGCGCTCAGAACTGTGAGGCTTTGAATTCAGCCATCTGGTACAAGTCTGGCGACAAGTTCAGTGCTTTGTCTCCGTTATCCACCGTCGATGTCAGCAGACAAAAGGGAAACTGTCAAACGGCTGAGTTCAGGTTACGCGCTCCCTCCAAAGTCATGAGAAAAAGGCACTCTCTCCTGGAAAGTTTGGTTAAACCTCAAGTGGAACTAAAAAGTATTGTCTCCCCTCTCCGGCCATTTTAGAATCACCAAGGATGTTTTTTTTTTTAAGAAGACGTTTTCACAATTACCTGTTATGTCTACAAAAAGGACTATCTTGAAACTTATTTACAAACAAATATACACAAAAAAACCCCAGAAAGTATCGGTGAAACTGTTTCAAAAAGCAGAGGATTTTTTTAACCAATTTCTAATTTACCAGACTTCAAATGGTCATAAAATGAAGGTAACCATTGCTGTAGCATTGTTTTTACTTCCTGTTAGACCAGTAATGTAGTTCATAAGCAACAATGTCAACTCATTTCAAATAACTTTAAATTTGATCCAAAGCCTAAATGGTCATTTCTGTCTACTTTTGTCTACCTTAAAAAATGCAGTCAACATGGCACAATATGGTAGATGATAATAATAAAGATAGACATGCCTGATAGGGTTCAGGCAGAAGACGAAAGATAAAATAAAAAAAAAAAAAATCAATAGATACGTTTTCAGCATGCTTTCATTTTTGTATGACCACCTATTGTTATTGTTATTATTGTTTGTTTTATGCTCACTGATAAATGATATCTCAGTATTTTGGCAATTTGATTGTAAGAAAAGAAAAAAAATTCACACCAAAAATTGATAAATCTATCTTTCTTTTTAACTTAACCTGAAAATGTAATGTATAATGTTGCAAACAGCAAAGTTAATTGCAACCTTTTACCAATTAAAAGCATTTAAAACCTAAGAAATCCCTCGTTGCCTTTCCAAAAACCTTTTTTTTCCACACATGATCACATCACAAACATGCAACTAAACAACTTTGAACTCAAAATGCAGCCAGTGTTTCAGCTTTTTTTTCTTTACATCTATTGATATTTACAGCAAGTGTCATATGGTGATGGAACTTTTTTCACCCGATGGCACAAAGGGCGATTCCACACTTTGTTGCTTGCCAGCGTTGGTTGTGTTCAGTGACTTCCAGAAACAAAAATGCATCAGGTTTACGTTATGTACAGGAAAAGTCACTAAAAGTAAAAGTACAGGAAAAATAATAATGCAATGAGTCTATAACAAAACGAACAAAACTCTAGGGAATACATCGCAGTTTTTTTTTTTTATTTAGTTGTTTTATTTTTATGTATTTTCTTCTGTTGCCCCCCCCCCCAAAAAAAAAAAACAAAAAAAAAAACTTTACTTTAAAACTTTACTCAAGATTGTAGTAATAAAAACAGTATGTAAAAGAAAAAAGGAAGGGAGATAAACCAAGTAATATCAAGCTTTAAGATTTGGCATATTATCCAAACCAAAAAAATAAATAAAACAAGAGGAGAAACAGCTATTAAGCAACTCAGTCTTTATTTACTCATTTAATTTTTACCTGTAAAAAAGTTCTTCGTCAATTGTAGCACATTGTCCTCGCTCCAATGTTTGACAACTCCAACATCCCTAAATTAAATTAGAATATCATTAACCTTATAACCGCATGACGACTCTGGTGGAATTAATGAGTTCATACCAGGAGTCCCTCAGACTTTATTGGAGTGGTCGGGGAATGCCCCAAAAATTTCACACCTCTTTAGGTCTACTTGGTTTACTTCACACTGCACTATTGAGAGTGGATCTAATTAATGGTGTACATGGTAGTTTTAGAAGCTGTTCATTTGGTGCGTATGAAACAGGAACTGCAGCAAATGGGTTAATCCTTTGTTAACCCTACATTTTGTGAGTATTTTCCACTCAAATTCACAGCATTTTTTGGTTAAGTTCACTCCATGGTCTTCTGAAAAGTTTGAAAGCAATCATACTGTAGTGAATCACATCATGGTTCACTTGCAAAAGACCCTCATTTTTAGAAGGACCATAATTAGAGCTAGAGTTCAGTTCAAACAAGGTGAATTACTCAAGGTAAACTCTTGGTTTGATGACCCTGGTGGGCAAAGGGCCTTGGCCATTTTATGAGCTAAACTAAGTTCAGTTTTTGTGTTTGAGACACATTTTGAACTGTCTGGGGAAATCTGTCGACCTCTTCTCTTACCGAGAGGGAGACCACTATTGTGCCACAACTGGATTTTGGAAAATCTGTGTATAAAGGTCAATCATTTTACAGGCAACCTTGGGTGACCTGAGACAAGCCCCTTTATTATGGAATATATATAGTATGTATATATGCCAGTAAGGGAGGCTTTCACTAGGAAAAACCATCCTCAGTAATATATTCATTAAAAGTTAAAATTTCCACCTCGTTCTTACATCACACTGTCATTAAACATTAATTGTGGCTACATGCAGTATGTCAGTCTGTGCAATGAAGGTCAAACATCCAACTGCCTCATAAGTCAGGTTTGAGTGCCTGAATTTCATTTGAATGAATCTTTTACTGTTGCTTTTGACTGACTGCTGAAGACGACCCAACCACAGGAAATTCACCACATTGTAGAGACGTCTTTTATTTTTATAGAGTTGTAATGCAAAGGCAAAAGCTTGAGTGAAACCTGCTCAAGATACTTGGACCACCTTTAATTAGAATTGTAGGTTTAAAATAACTAACGGTTACATTTATTTGATTATCTCAGCGATGCATAACAACACTTTTAGCCATACTTGAAGATCCTAAAAGAGGTTGTGGTTGAGATGCAACGCTTTGTTCTGCAGATGACCATTTGACCTTTTACCCCAGTAGACCAAGGCATCTTTGAACATACAGACAAAAAAATGCGTAGTTAAAAAAGTCCCATAAGTTTGTAAGTGAAATTGACAAGTATTCACACCCTTCATAAGTATGAAATAAAACCAGCTTTATTTAAATATTAAACAAAATAACCAGTAAAAAAGTTTCCTTAAAATTGATAATGTAATTAAGAGCAAAATACAAAAAATAAATAATAATAATAATAGCCCCCTTAATGCCTAAACCTAAATTGGTCGTTTTACCTCATTGGCATCAAAATTTTATTTTTTGCATGTCCTCTCCACAATGTTTAATTGCTCATCAACAGATTTAGCCAAACTATTACTTTATTTGCTTAGAGCTAGACTTACTTTTCCACTTTTGTATTGCTGCAAACAAAGTTTGCCTAAGGTTAACATCTTTGGTTATTTGTTCGCTAGCTTTTTAGCAAATAATGTGGCAATTGTTTTAAAGTGAAATATTTTTCTTGAGTTTATAAGAAATATATTTTTGTTTACCTATTACTTGAAAGCTCTTGTCAAAGTTTTTGAAATTATTTTCAATCTACCTTTGTGTCTTTGTTCTCAAACGCCATGGATCCCTAGTTCAGTCACTTTCAGACAGCTGGATCGTGAACTCTGACCTTCACAGATTCAACTTCAAACTGCATTTCTGTTTAGGTTCAAATCACTCTCTTTAGTGACCAGGATAATGTGGAGTTACTGGTCCACTTTTGGTTATGGAAGATCATCAGTGGGTTTCCACCTTTGGAGAAATTGGCCCTCCCCGATGGTTTCCCTGAGTTTGTAAAAAACAGCGTGATTATTCATGTTATTCAACTACTTAAGGAAGGTGCATGGTGTGCTGCTGCGTAGGATCCCACAGCATGATCATTCCTAGGTGCACGATTGGAAACCTAAATGGAGTTTTTTCAAAAAAGATGAATAACTATTTTTGATTTTTTTACGCCCGATGGGGCAGAATTAATCTTGGGGTATCTATACATTACTGTATTATAGCTGTAAACCCCATATAAATACTTGCGTATTTATCAATCATGAAAGTCGAAGAAATTTGCAAAAATGAATGCAAGAAAGAGGTTTAAATACTTTTAAATACTTACATTAGTTGCTGAACCACTAAAAAACAGGACTGGTAAGCACCTCTACAGGCTTGTAGTGTTTTAATTATGTATGAAGTCTTCTAACAATTCCTTTAAACGTTACTTTTTATGTTTTTATTGCTTCCCATCAGTGTACACTCAAAAAGCCACGCCTCTTTACTTCCAGCAACACATGGAAGACTCATGCACTCATTCAACCCCAATGTCTTCAACAATCCTGCATTAATCCTCCAGTACAGCCGAGCTGAGGCCAAATGAAACCATCGACTCCCCTGATTGATGCAAACGATTAAACTCCAATCATCATTTACTTCAATGTCATCTTAAGCCAACATCACTTACCATCAAAGGAAAATATCTTAACTAATAGCTGTGATGGAGCGCACATTTGCTGCTAATCTCTCATTATTTAAAAAAGAAAAAAAAAGAATATTAACACTAAATTTAACCATTTGACTGACTGAGTTTTGTCATTGATGCTCAGCAATTAAAAGTGTTGCATGGATCCTGCCAGATGTGTAATTGATAGCATGACTCAACGCTACTTTTAGGTTTAGGATATACTTTTTGATTCAGCAAAGGTTTTGATATGACTTTTCTGGTTTTGTTTACTTCCATTGTGTCAAACTGCTTCCAGTAAAAACATGTTGGAGAAGCAAAGGTCGCAGCAAAGACAACCTATACTTTACGACCTGAAAGGGTTGAAACCAAAAGGGTTGGCATCACCAAATTTCATATGTGCAGCATCTAAAAAAACGAGCCGAAAATCACCTTTTTTCCCACAATCCTCGTGGCTCGGGTATCTGGAGATATGATGTTTCAGTATAAAGTGATCATCTTTGAGGACGACATTTCCTCCTGTTGGTACTTCCATTCTCCTTTTTTTTCCTCAAATTAAATAATGAGATATTTCTCCACCATCTGTAACCACACAGCTTATTAAAAAGAGGTTCAAAGCAAGCCAGCGCTCCTCTGATAATTTAGACTTAATGACGAGTTACCTTTCAAGCTTTTTTCAGTTATTTTTTTTTTACAAGTTGAAATTTTGTCTTAAGCCTCTTCATTATAAGCTCAGAATAATGACAGAGATTTTTACTTGCCTACAAAAAAAGTAGAAGAAAAAGAAAAAGGAAGAAGAGAAGTTTATTGAAATGGACAGTTTAACCTTTGGTTAGGAAATGCTATCTGACAGCAAAACGGAGAAAAAAGTGGACTGTCGTCACCTCCTCAAGGTGAGAGCAGAGGAAGTGTGTATATGAAGGCTGTTGATTGCCATTAAAGTTCATCAAATGGTCTATTCTTATATAAGAAGAACTCTGAAGCCTTTTGTTCAGCAGGAGAGGAGACAGGTTTAACCTAGTCTGTGAAGTTGCCAGCAAACATTTTTTAAATGGCATAAAAAAGCACAAGAAGCTTCAGAAATCTTTGGGCACACGTGGAAGTTTTGATCGTTGGAAACATTTATTGTCTTTATCCTTTATTTGATTTACTGTACCAACAAACTGGTGCGTGCCCGGCCAGAATTAAACAATACGAGTGGCCACAAGTATCGGTAGTATCAATACCAAGGTGAAGTGTATACTAAGTGTTTATTTATTGCATACAGTACTGTACAAGCACTGAGTTCAAGCACGTTGTCTAACTGTCTGCAGCGTTGCCAGATTAGCTAAAAAAATGTATTCTATAATCACAACATTTCAAGGAAAAAGTATCAGTATCAATATCAGAAATACTAGCCCTGTAATTACTTGGTAACGGACCCAAATTTGCAGGACCACCCACCCCGATCATATGACACCAAGTCTTTCATACATTGGAAAAGAGCAAAATTCACCACATTTTCACAGCTTCTTCCAACTGTAGCTACTTGGGATAGTATCAGGTAGCGACTGTCTAGTGTGAGCACACCATATGCTAAACGTGCGTTCAAGTATGCACACTCAGTGCTTTGTTTACATTATTTTTAATGTCTGTTGCATCAGAATTGTTTGGAGTTGACGTAGAAATATCCATCAAAAATTTTTGTTTGAAATTCTACCAACAGATGAGCAATGCACTATACTTTGCAGAGACACTCAAAAATCTTAAACATTTATAAACAATTTCAAACTTCAACAAATACAGTTTTGGCAAAAATGTAAAAAAAAAAGAATAAAAATTGTATTGGCCATGTTTTCAACACCCCGGCCCAGATTAGGGCTACGCCTTGTTTATTCACTTCCTGATAGCGATTTTATGGTAAATAATTATCAAATAATTATTTTACTATGCAGAAATACAGTACAAAGAGCCATTCCATTGCAGATAGGTGATTGGTGTAGTAAATGCCTTCACTGAAAAAAAACTCATTCGTGTTTACAAGTCCCCCTTTTTTTTAACGAAAAATAAAACCGATTTTAAGCTCATGTCCCAAAAAACAGAAGTTCCAGTTTTCCTACAAAAAAAGACTGTTCTTTTAGGATGACCTTTTTCAAATCTTTTTGTTGAGGATTTCCATTTCTCTGCTTACCTGACCCCTCAGCTGCCCATCAACTCTAAATGCACCAGTTCAGGGTCCAGCCACAATAAATGACAAGCACTTCCTCCATTGCAGTTTACAGTGTGTCCTAGGCACCTTTTAGTTAAGGGTCTTCTTTCTCTTTCGGCTTTTCCCATCAGGGGTCGCCACAGCGAATCATCCTTTTCCACCTCACTCTATCATGAACATCTTCTACCCTAACGTTAGCCAACTTCATGTCCTCTGTTAAGACATCCATGTATCTCCTCTTTGGCCGTCCTCTTGCCCTCCGGCCAGGCAGCTCCATCTCCAACATCCTTCTACCAATATATCCACTATCCCTCCTCTGAACATGTCCAAACCATCTCAGTCTGGCTTCTCTGA
The DNA here is from genome assembly GCF_053564925.1 of Oryzias latipes. Lineage (NCBI taxonomy): Eukaryota > Metazoa > Chordata > Actinopteri > Beloniformes > Adrianichthyidae > Oryzias > Oryzias latipes. Next base: position 9,174,761 of record NC_136238.1, read on the forward strand.
CTTTGTCGCTAACACAGGCAACGTGAGCCGTCCCTCTGATGTACTCGTTTTAGTTAAGGGTACTGTTGGAAATTAGCAAACAGAAAGTGGCCGACAAATACTTTTTCTGCTCATGATAGCTTCGCTAGCTTCAGATTTGCCCAATTTTTCTACACAACCACCACCTTTACTTAAAAATCAGTAGATTTTGAGGAAACATCTGAAAATGTATTTCTTTTCCCTGAGCCACTGTGGTGTTTCCAACTCAAAATCTAATTGGTTGAAGCAATTTTTCATTCACTTCCTGATAAAACTAATTGAACAGGCCTCAAAGAAGCCTTTTTTTTTTTTTTTTTTTTACTTTGACCCTTTCAGGCAACAGGTGTGATTAGATAAATGCGTTGGTCTGACAATAGTACTAGTATTAGTAGCGCTAACCTTGTCACCACCAGGAACAATGAGTGTCTTGCCCAAGGACACTACAACAAATGGATGCTCCAAGAACGGAATTTTCCCAAAATCCTAAAATTTCCAAATCTGCAAAGAGTACAGGACTAATCACATCAGATTCCAACAGTAGAGACATCCAAATTCTTCCTGTGACTTAGGAAGCGATTCCAAGTTGCATACAATTTTAGTATTTATAGCTCCTTTTCTCCAAAAGCAAATGGTGTAAAAGGTCATTGCCCCATTTCTCTTCCATTTGAGAAGAACCACAATTTTAACGTTTTTTTGAAACATCTGTTAGAAATGATGCAAAAAAAATGCTCCTACAATCCCATCTCTTCATTAGCAGAGCAATCCCCTTTATGTAAGCTACTGTACACATGTGATCCAAAAACCCAGTGTCACAACAACAAGTTTCAGGTACGTTTATAGAGTTTAAAAGACTATCAAAAATGCTTCACCTCAGGAGGCTTTCTCGTGGGATTTTGTTCTGAAATGTGAGGCCTTTGAAGTTATTTATGACTCGCTCAACCTACTTTTGAAATGACATTCACATTTCTGCTCTCCTTCCCCTGTTTTCTTCTTTTTTCTTTTTTTTCTTCAAGCCAGAAATAATCTCTCTTGACACAACCTTTGGTCTGCTTTATTTCATTTTACAGCAGCGATGGGTGTAAAAATCAACCCATGACCGACATAAAAGCAGTGCTGGAGACACCATACAGATCGTGGTCTGCACTGGAGCGGAGAGGAGCTGACTACAGAGAGACAAGCATTGTGCAAAAGTCAACATAGCTCTTTAATATTCAGTCTGGGTCGAATAGACAAACAGGATTAGTTTTACATTTGCCACAATACTCATGTGAACGACACAGTGAAGCAAAGTAATAATACTTATGACTGCCAGGAAGAACTCCTGCTTTGGTTCATTTAAACATGTGACAGCTGCTGCCATTAGGTGTTTATTGGTACTCAATGATGTTGTTGAAACAGTCAGTCAACTCAACATATGTGCTTCCTTTTTCAGTACAGTTACAATTTTTCCCAATAAGTTAGCAACCTACTGATAGTGCTATAAATTGATGGACACCCTTTATTTTCCTTTTTATATATATTAATCTATAATTAAAAATGTGAAAAATCTACTGGTGTGTATTTTAATAATTGCTTGCATCTTTTTTTTTGTTTTCGCTGTAGGCAGTAACTCCAAATCAGATTTCACAACCTACTTTTTTTAATTATAAAGAGATAGATGGATTACTAATGACAATGTAATAATTTATCAAATCAAACCAAGCTATATATATAAAATATAAAAAATGTGTGGACGACAAGAAAGCCTGAAAATGCAAAGCGGAGGACGTTTGCTTTCGTAAAGTCTGTTCATCTCTGATAATGCAGACTTCGAAAGCCAATATCCCACTTATAACATGGTCACAAAAGAAAAGAAAAACACTTAATCCATTTTTTGCACTTTGTTCTTGTTATTTCTTTTAGGTTCAAATTTTTCATAAACGGCACCAAGCTCGACTGCAGCGGCAAAGGATGCAGATCGTCACGATGGGTTAAAGAATGCATTATTTCAGGGCGAAAGTTCACCTCTTATTGTCTGTTTTTGTCCAGATGATGAAGCTAAAGTTTGTTTCAAAGAAGCCAGCGCAGTGATATGGAACATCTAAGCTATGTGACCGGAACTTCTTTTTTTAGGTGTGCATCATCACTTTTTAATTCCCATGCAGCAACCTATCAGAATCGAGTATTTACCCGGACCATGGTATAAGTCTAGATATGTTATGTTTAATGTTAAGGTAATATATTTATAATGATTCTTTCAGTATGTGACTTATGTTATATAATATTATAGGATATAATATAGTGTATAAAAAAGTATATCAATCAATAAATTGCAACACACTTTGGTATACCCAACAATATATTGGATAGTATATTATTATTTTTGAAAATGGAAACACTTATTTTAATAAACTGAAAAATATATTATTTCCATGTGTGGAGTATATTGTCAATACAATGCTGCTCAATTTATATCGAGAAATAAATTGTTTCAAAATGTAAAATATTGTGAAACTCAAATGTCCATTTTGCTATCTAGCATTTATTTTGAGCTTTACCTGGACCATCTCATTTTAAAACACCAACAACGACTTTTATGATGGATAAAAAATGTTATTACCATTTAATTAAAAACAACAACATTACACCTTCACTGTTTGTGTTCAGTTGTTGGAGGCTTTGTTTGTTCTGCACCTTTATTAATCACATTTCATTTCAATTGTCCATCACCAGCTGGGCTTGGATTTTGGTTAATTACGCTTTGTTTTCATGTTTGTTTGCATCACATTTAATATATAATAATAATGAAACTAAATTGTACATTTATTTATTTTATTATTTTTTTATGAAAGGTGTTTATAATTACCAGAATACTCCCCACAAACATTCATGGTCCATCGTTACAAAGCAGCAGCCACTATCAAAAGATTTCCTAAAAAGAAACAAAAGCATTTGTTTGCTAGACAGCTTAATTCGTGGTTGTATTTATTACAGTAAGCCTTCTAGAATCTTTAGTAGTCAAAGAGTCCCAGACCCAACATACCATCACCACCTCATTTGTCTGTTTTTTTTTTCATTTCTTTTATCCATTTTTGCCCCACAACGCCCCAAAAATGACCTTCGTGTAAAAACTAGCATGATAAAAGGCCGCTAACTAACCTCTTAACATTGAAGCCTTCACCTTCTCAGAAATACCGCAACTCTTCAACTGAAACTCAAGCCGAACTTCTTTTTCATATCTCATCAGTGTCTCATTTGATGCTTTATCATGTTGTGTGTGAGGGTTGGGTGGACATTTTATGCGTATTATAATTGTTCTTTTTTTGACTTGCTTATGGTTTTTAAAATTTGTGGAGCACTTTGAGCTACTTTACTTTAATGTACAAATAAAGTTTGATTTGATTTATTCTTACAATATACCTGATAACCTGGATCAGGTGTGTTTAGCCAATAAGAAACTGCAATGGATACGAGCCCTCAAAGCCTGGAGTTTGGCGCCTACGCAAGTAGCGTAATTCTACCTGATTCTGATGCAGAAAAAAAGTAGCTTTGCACCCATGCTTGTGAAAAGTGCTTTAAATCAGTTTATATTGATTGCATAAAACACTTCACCACTGTACAGGATGGGAATCCGTTCAAAGCTGCTTTTCTCAACTTCAGAAATGATTGGAATTTTTAAATGATTTAAATCAGTTGAAGATTTATGGAAACTGAAATTGAAAGAAGGTCAACGCGGAAAACTACAGCCCTGGTGGTAAAGCGTTGAAGTTTATTCTCGTAATTGTGCGTCAAACAAGTAATTGTGTCAGAAAAGTTCCTAAACTGAAATCAGAGTCTAAACTTCAGCTCATTTTTGCAAATATTTTGCCAAATTTTGTGAGTTGATCGTTTAATGTAATGTATTTTCTTCTCTGTCAAATAATATTTTACTTACAAATTTATTTTCATATGTATGGTTCAGTGGACTTTAAGGTGCATTAAACGGACAAAAAATGGCGGAAAAGTTTGACAGTCAGTCCGACTTCATTAACCAAGTTTATAGTAATTCTAAAACTCGCTTGTGACATGCTAGCGTATCCATCACTCCTCACCTTGTTTGCAACATAGACTAAAACCACTAAAACTAACGTTACTGTGACTACACAAACTCCCAACCTTGTTAGTAATGCATGATGAAAACATATTCTATCGCATGTTCGCCTATTCACAATAACACCCAACCATTAAACACTATTAAAGTTAATCCATATATAAGGCGCTCTGGATTATAGAAAGCGCTGTTTTTTTTCTAACAAAATTAAGGCTTTTAATGCTGAAAATACAACAATTTAATCTAGACATTAAGTGATAAAAAGATTTCTTTGTCATTGGACAGAACAAGCAGGGTTTTCCTGCCTTTAAAGGGTAAAAGAGCTGAGGCTAATACATCATGTGAGCCCAGAAAGGACGGACAAGAAAATGGAAGGAAACTTGTCATTCTGGTTCTAATGACTCTTTGATAGATCATCAGGGTTTCTGTGGACAGACAGCTTTAAATCTAACAAGATGTTCACTCATTGTACCCTCAGTGGCTGTGCTAGGGGCAGCAGCTAATGTCTCTCACAGACCATGTCTAGACGGGGCAGTGATGTTGTTGCCGTCCCTCTGATGGCTTTTGGTGTGCCAGTCAAGGCGAATCAGCCCAAAAGAGCCCCATTCTGAGGCTTAAAGGGGATTTTTTACAGTAGATCCACTCTTCTTTCAGCTCCTTAGCTATTGCTGAGTCGCAGTGTGCTGCAACGTGCTGCAAGGAGGTGCGATAGAGCCCCTCACGGAAAAAGAAAACAGAACCGTCACCTCACTTCACCTCCTCCCCCCAACGAAAGTGCCTTCCTCTCCTACCTCTGTCATCCATTCTCCCCACATGAACCGATTTCATCTGCTTTTCCTTCACCTCTGCTCCCGTCATAACTAAATATTTCTCCTCCTCATTCATCAACTGTCCCATGGACTCGCCCCAAGTCTGCCTTTCCTGTTTGCTTCTTCCAGTCCATGTGGGCTTGGCAGCAGGAAGAAACCCTGCCTGGAATCTATCACCTGGATCTATTTTCAAAGCATTCCCAGCAGTCTTTTAATTATCATTATGCTATTTTTATCAAAAATCCAAAAACTAGAAATGACCCCAAATTAGAAATTCCATCTAGAATCCAAATTACACAGCGCTAACCCACCCCCACTTCCCATCATACACCTGTATACATGCTCCCCTGCTAGCTTCACGAAAATCAATGACAGTCCAGGGGATTGTGTTATTTTCTCAATAATCTGACATTATCCACTGAAATGTCAAACGTGTGCCAATGTTACTCCATTGAATCTAAGTCCCGTCATGCTACCCTTTTTATTAGTAAGATGAAAATTTTTTAAAAAATCCGGTGCCTTTGTTTGATATTAAACCAGTTTGGACACTTAAGGTCGAATTTAATGAAGAACCGGATCAAACCTTTGAATGTTTCCCCTTTTGGGCACTTCTTCCCTTTCAATATCCACATGTCCTTGAATGTTCGTCAATGGAGTCTAGCCATGCTGTTGATTAGATCTCTCTCATCACTTCAGTGGTAGAACAGTCTGCCTTTTCCTGCCTAGAAGCTGTTTCACTTCTTCCTAGGAAAAGGCCTCACCTAAACCCACAAACCTTACATGAAATAAAAAATGCGTGTGACGCACGCAAATTCCCACATTTTCCCTTGATGGCTCTGAGATACAAATATATCTGAGCTCGAAGCTCTGTTTTTTGTTTTTTTTTTTCCCCTCTTGCAGCTTAAGCTGGCTGGCAGTCAGCCCGCACATATTAACACTTGCAAACTCACTCAAATGCAGACAGCCACATGCAGGCACAAGCACACATACTGGCTTCCAAAGAGCTGCAGGAAGGCAGAGACCGATCACATCATGCAAATCGCTGTCGCTTGTTGGGACGTGCGAGGCATCAGAACAGACATGAAAAGAGGGGAGCGAGGAGCCAAGAAAGGCGCAAAGGGTAGAGCGCAAGCAAAGGCACAGGACGAGAGCGACCTTGTTTTTCCAGAGGCTTTCTCGCTCTTGACCCCCCCCCCCGGTCGCTCTTCACGCTTGCTCGGCCGCGGCAACGAGGTGTGTGACATGCTGTCGGACATGGCAAAGGTCAAGACGATAAGCATATGGCATTCGGGATAATAAAACAACAAATATGTATGTCGGCCTGTGTTTACTCACATCAAGCCTCTCCCAACTCTCGGTTGGTCACCGGTTACAGGTGGCTGGCAAGGTGACACAGCCTCTTGTTGTCAGAGCGCCGGCTGGACACATGCCCTAGCCCCAGCGAAAAGCTGTTTTCCCTGTTAAGCAAGCCTACGTCTGTTCCAAAAGTTGCTGCTACATCACTGGAGTCATCCTCTATCTTGTTTTCGGCAGTTGCTCTCTTCATCCACAGACACCTGTGATGGTGAACAAAGATAAAAGAACACAACAACAGTTTATTTTTCATCCATCCAACCATTTGAACATTTTTAGCGAAAAAGAAAAAGATTTGGCAATATAGAAAACATCAAAAGGATTTTTTTTTTTATGGCTCGTCAGAAAGGACTAAAAATATTATTTCTTGATCTCTTGTCTCCAAACAAAGCTAAGATGTGTTGCGGTTTCAAAGCAAATTATCCAGAAACAAAAAACTGGGTACAGTTTGGATGTAGCCCCGTATCTTTTATCTTCTACGTAGGATATGTACTGTATATATCAACACATACTTATCATAATTATAATCCAAAGTTAAAACTTCAAGTGGATAGCATAGAAGTTGACTTTCTGTGCTAAAAACCCGATGAAATTCAAAAGTGTGTCCGTATTGGTACTACAAATTACTTAAGATCCTGAAGATGTTAATTTTTGGTCGTCAAATCAAATCAATTTTACTTTTCCAAAGGACATTTTTCTTGGACTCACATTGCTGGTGGCTGCAATTTCCGTCTGTGCACACAACTCAGTACTAGCATGACAGCAAACAAAAACACAGGTGGACATAAACCAAACAAGGTATTAGACGTGCTGTTCCAGGGTTACACACCTCTGTATCGTTGAGTAATACTTTACTTGTTGACACAGTGATTCCGTTTAAGACAAAGGTTGTAAAGGATGGGATGTATATATGTCAACAGTGAACCCAATTTTTCTTTCACATTCCACAAAAATGTGGCTGTGAAGATCTTTTTGAAACCACTACCTCACAGAGAACAGCTTTGTAAAAGAAACCTAGAATGGAGATGAATTAACCAACAAGCAGCTTCGCACTTAAAGACCCGTTTGAACTGGCCAGGAGCCTGCTGAAAAAATACCAATTCAAGCCACAAGCACCGTTGCATGGCCCGCAGTTGCTACCCAGCCTCGCCCCCTTTTGACCCGCCCTCACTTTCTAAGTGGCTGCTATACATACATTACTCTCACCCTCAGAGCTACAAGTGACAATTCATAAAAAGAAAAGAAAATGACAGTTTTTGTGTTGGTTTTATTTCCATAGCAACCATTTTTGTTTTGTTTGCCGAGGGATGACAAACAGATCTACACTTTTGGATTTTCCTTGCCAGAGTTTTTTTGGTAACCACGCCCACATTGCTTATATGTTCACATGGTGTGTCATGTTTTTTCGTTCCGCTTGAGCCAAGGATTTAGATATTACATTTTACAATATTGTGAAGAACACGGCAGCGTCACTTTTGCGAGCTTGCCTCGTCAGGATGGCGGCTCCATGTCAAAGTGGGGAGGGCCTTTTTTATTTATTAAGTATTTTAAGAGCATAGTTTGTTTCTCAGATTTTAAATAATTAGTTTGTTCCGAAGCTGCGGGATATTATGAGAATTTTCAATGTGCGCCGTCATTGCTGAATATTGCAGTGACAACATAACTGGTTTGTGTTGCTTTAATGTCCTTCTGCTTTGGTGTTCCCTGCCAGGATAGACTCTGGAGAGAGAAGAGTTTCAGCAGATTGGGGAGGGGGGTTACATTTTTAAATAAAAATGTAATCACAATGAATTATTTAGATGACATAAGCCCCATCCAGTACCACTAAAATGCTTTTTGGAGGAGGCAAAAAGTAGTTTGACGTCATGCAGGATGATGTGGATTTTGTTTAGCAGATTTTTTTAAGGCGAAGCTTGATTTTTTCTTTTCATAAGTTATTAGGGTGGAAAATCAAGTTTAATAAGTATATTTTGACACACCGACTTGTCAGAGGATTTCTGGATTGGAGTATAATTATAGACAAATAGATGGTCATAAACCTTTTCAGCAAAAATAAAATTGAAATAAAAAAAAAGAAGTTTTTTTCCAAATGTGTTCGACTGCAGCCTCATTTGACAGTTCAGATCAGACTTTTTTGTTTTACCCTTTTTTTTTACTGATGCATGTGATTGGACATGTGCTTTAGCACTTCACTAATAATAATAATAATAATAATAATAATAATAATAATAATAATAAGATAAGATATTCCTTTATTAGTCCCACGATGGGGAAATTAACTTGTTGCGGCCGCAGTACAGGTAGAATAAACACACATATATTTCCAAAAATTGCACAGAATGGCCATGTCATCAGTTAATAAAAAAGGTGTACAATTAAATATAAACAAAAAAACTATGCTTTTTAAAGCAATTGCCAAAGTTTCAAACTCCAGTTGAGGTAGAACTTACAAATCAAATGTATGCATTTCTCTCTTGTTTACCTATTTTGCTGCAGAAAAGCTACAAATGTCTTTAAAAAAAAGAAAAGAAAATCATGTATTGAACTGAAAGTGAGCTTCCCAATAAACAATAATAATGAGGAATAACACTGACCACCACCACCCATTAGTATAGCTTTCATTCAAAATTTAATATGAAGGTATTAGAAAGTTTGGTTTAAAACACGCATAAGAGTTTTGATACAATGATGAAACCCCTTGGAACAAATCTTTGGAACTCTTAGTGGAGCCCAGCCTGGTATATTAGACATGTTTGACACTGTTTTGACCTTGTATTTGCTTTGTTTGAGGATTCATGCAATTCTATTTTGTCCTTTACTTTTTTATCTTTTGTCATGAAACATAAAAACAGTTTAATCTCAATTTTTGTGATTTTTCAGATTAAAAGACTACACAATTTACAGCTCAGAATTCAGTTTTTTGGACAGTTTCAGGGTCGTTGCGAAATTATTTTATAATTTAACCAAAAGCTTATCTGTGAAAAAGAGAATCTGGGGTTGTACTACAAAGATTGATGTTAAAAAAAAAAAAAAAAACTGACCTTCAGAACACACCTCCATATCTTTCACTTGCTCCACCTACGGACGAGAAACTTCAATCATCCAAGGATATTCCTGAGACCTCATTTGTCATTTGGATAATAACCACGGCAAACAGGAAGAGGCTTAATTCTGATCCTTGATGGAGTCAATCAGACAATCAGACACCGATTAGAACATCTCTGTGGTCACCTAGAAGACTCTGAATAATCTAAAGAACGATCCAGAAATGGGTGGGACAAAGTAAAATACTTTCTTCCGTGAGTCCACTCATTGGTCAACCTATCTAAATATTAACAAAGCAAAAAAATCTTTCAAATAAATTGTGATATAGTTTCTTTTTAGTTCCTCTTTTTGATTATCTAGACAAAAAAAAGCTTCCTTTGAAACCAGCTGAAAGTGGTTTCTTGAGGAACTGCAACATGTGGTATTTTTAAGCTTGCTTCAAATTTAGGAGCAGACGGTGGGGGTTCGGTGGGGGTTCGGTTCCACCTTAGCAGTGTATCTTTAACCTTTAACACTAGAGATCACTAAGATCTATTTGGGTTGATTGTTTTTTACTGACTACAATGCACTGGGAGCCACAAAGTCTCACTTCACTTGTTCAAATAAGAGACTCGTTGCTCACATTTCGGCATATCCCCCTCAGGGGTCGCCACAGTGAATCAGCTTTCACTGATTCACACAGGTGGTTTGGCATAGATTTCCTGACAAAACCCTGTATTTTATCTGGGCTGGGGACCGGCACAAGGAGACCCAGACTTGGGCTCCTTTATGGCTACATAGTTATTTTTATTTATGTTACTGTTACTATTATGATAAATATAAATCAAAACTTTTTTATCATAAATAACAAACTATAAAGAGAAAATAGCCCTTTTTTAAATATAAAAAAGTGTATAACTTTGGAGAGGCTCACATCCCATATTTTAAAGTAAAGACATCCTGCACCACATTGGGCCATCTCAATGCACCTAATGTAGTAGTATGTAATGTGATGTCAAGAGTTTATACAGTTTATTTTACCATTTGTGGTGTATCTCTGCCAGAACTTCATTAATTTAGCTAAAATTCAATGCAGGGCTATTCAAGGTTAGAAAGTTGAACTTTGAAGGTTGAACTTTGACCGATAGGGGACTCAGAAGTGTTGACGGTTTGAAAATTAATTATGAACAAAAAAAAAATTGAAGACGGTTTTTGCCCATGCGGAATTCTGCGGCACTAAGTCTTTCATATATCGGAATAGAGCTGTGAAAAAAAAAACCTGGAACAAGATTTGCACCACTTCGACATTTTGCATCAACCTTTTTCCAACTGTAGGTGGCAGATGTGCTAGTAAACTGTACAAAAAGAAGAAGAAGCCCCTCCCTGTTTGTCCAGTCAACACCATGGGCTAAATGCACGTTCAGGAACTCATGTTTAGCTCATTCTTAAATGTGCGTCAAGAATTGGGTGTGTACGTAGTTTAAAGTTACAACCCCGACTCAGAAGCATCTTTCTGCAAAATGTTTTCATATAATTCCATAACACAGTAGAAGTAGACATAAACATAACTTGAATGAACTTGTTAAATAATTAGATCTGAAAGTCAAAAATTCATATTTGACCCAGTAGCTTTTATAAAAGTCTAAACTAACGCATTCAGTGCGGTTTTGCAGCTTAGTAGGTGATCAAATGTTTATCTTTTTCTGAGGTTTTACAGTCGAAACATGCCGCAGTATTTGTGGTGGATACAAGCCCAGGGGTTCAACCGTTGGCCCCAAGGCTTGTTGTATACAAGTTGTGTCTGGACATTTTTCCAAGGTCCCATGGGCGCCGGCTGAACAGAATTTCCTTCAGGTGTGCACATACCTTACAATGTGACAAGAATTCAACACCAATTTCAAATCCGCCAACATCCCACCCCCACAACCAGGCGGAATCTTAAAGGGAAGCCTGCTAAATATTAATCTGCCTCTCGTCTTATCGTTTGAGCGGCACGTGTGTTGGGTTTGGCAGGGTGCTGGTAGCAGCGTGGATCAGCCCACGGGGGAGGCAGTGAGACTGAGGAACACTTCTCATCACAGGACCCCACCAGATGCAAGAGTTGTTCACCCATCAAGCATGAAATTTTGTCTGCAGGGAGATGATTTATAAATTTACTCTTACTGCTAGAGGAAAAGAAGGAAACATAGTGAAAAGGCGCCAAGGGTGATAAGCATGTAGAGATTTTTTTTTTTTTTTTGCTGCCAAGAAATTCCTGAGCATTCTCCAAAGTTCGGTGGAATCATCTGGGTGGTGAAAAACAAAAACATTGGAAACGAAAGACATTCCAAATCAGCAAGATTAATGGCAGTGGTTTTTTGGTTGATGTTTCCAGCCTTGTTAGAAGAGATGGCACAGAGGTAGGCGCTCTTTGCATTGTGGATTGGTAGAAATCACTTTTTCAACAAGCCCTTTGTTTCAAAACACAATAGTATGTCTGATTGTTATCACCTTTGGGAAGACTGGAAACGGGTCAAGTTTGAACCTTGACAAGTGTTGCTTTTCCATGTTCCAGCAATAGTAGCTGTTGCAGTAATAACTAATCATTGGCACACCAATGTATCATTTGGAACAGTTTCTTCATTTAGGGGGTATCCAGACTGGAAGAATTGTTTAATCCGGACCGAGTTTGCTTAATATGGTCCTTGCAGCTGATCTTTATTTAGACTGATGTCAAGCAGACATTCTTGCTTCAAACCAAAGCTTGTGAAACAAAACCATGCGACTAAAGATCTCTTCACTTATTGGCCAGGAATTGCAAGGGTGGGCAAAGCAACTAGCTACAGAAATTATGTAATTCCTGTGCTTTGCAGTCTGTGTCTGAATGGTTAATTCAAACTCTATTTTTCTCTGACCAATTTTAAACGTCTGTATCCACATCAGGTACAACACTTTTTACTGCTACTTTGGTCCTGTGGTTGGCAAATAGACTGCTAAGAAGGTACACTGATATGTGTTAATGATATACATATAGAAAACGGTGAGGAGCAATGTGTATTGCGTTAAACATTGTTTTAATGAGCCTACGTTCATCTGATCACATTTCAATGAGTTGCTATGTCTCATTGTTATGGTGTTATGGGAATACTTTAGGAGAATTCTGTTAAAGAACTCTAAGGTAGTTTTTAGGATGACGTCACAGCAGCGCCGGGTGTGTGCCACGAAACCAGACACGAAAGCATGAATTTAGCATTTTCAGCCGTTTTAAACAAACGTTCTAACAAAAAAACAGTTTGGCTCTTTATTCCTACTCTTTTTGCCTCATGTGATGACTAGCTGAGGTGACCAATTATGTTCAGTTGTTCCGCTCTGAGGACGAGTTGTATTCAGACTGGGAAATCTCAAGCAAACCAAACCTCAGATTGGAAACTAAGCGACACCACCTCAAAAGATGGGTGCGATTTTACTTCCTGGTCCCGGACCAGGATCCGCTTGGGTGTGTTCAGACTAAAAAAGTATTTTGGATTATTGGGGGAAACGAACTCTGGTACACTTTGAGTGAACCAAATAAGTCCACTCTAAACACATACACCCTAAGTCGTGGAGTTCACTTGAAAATATTTTCATGCTCAAATAAAGCCTCAGAAAGTAACTGACCCTCTTAACCAAGAACTACTGTCAATATATTATGGGAAATACTGCAAATACTGTAAAGTATTCATCCTTTCATCCATCTTCAGAAGGGTTGCTGGAGCCAACCATTCTGTTGCATGGCCATATTCACATGCACATCTGGGGATAATTCAAAGATACAGATCAATGCGTGTTTTTGGAAAACCCACATGTGAACAAGGAGAACTTGCAAACTCCACAGATATCGCTGTAAGGCAAGAGTGTTAAACAATATGCCATAGTGCAGCCCTACTGTAATTAAGTCTGTTTATGAAGGTATTTCAGTCCAATATTATCACGAATGAAAGAAAAACGATTATGCCCTCTAGAGATGGATTTGGGAGTAATTTACTGGTTATTTTGATGTCAGAATTGTTCAAAATGCTCTGGGATTTAGTACATTTCCTCTGTTCATCACACAAATTGTCAAAGTGCAAAAACAGGCCCCTAGAAATAAGTATAACAGTTTTAAAAAGAAAAAAAAACTCCAAATAAATGATTCAAATAGCACAAAAACAAGTTTAATAATAAGTTAGAAAATTGATCCTAACAAGAATTCCTATTTTGGGAAAAAATCTCGTCACCAAGATAATTTCTTAAACGAAGAAAATAAGTTTTTTGCTGTGCAGGGCGTCCTGAAATTTGACTAGTGTGGTACCATTATACAACAATACTTTCATTCATGGTTTGAAATACTCTACCTCAAGTAAAAAAAAAAAAGCATCATGACTTTAACTTCCAAACTATAGTCTTTTACTTGTTTGGCACATGGATCAGGGCTTAACTTATACATTCATACATGTACTGTGGCAGTATGATAAATCTAAATACCCACAATCCATTTATATATTTCTAGACTGAACCTACATTGTATTAAATATATCTTCAGATGAGCTGACAAAGGAACCGACAGGGAACGAAAGCGTGATACCACTTTTGAAACTTCCTTAAAAAATAAATTCCTTTGATTGCAGATTCTTAAATGAGCCTCGAACTTGAAAATAAGAAATTATAATGGTTGACAATTTTGAAGTTGTAAATTGCAAACTGTTTTCTTTTCATCATCCCGAAACATAAGGTTTCTTTTTTCTGTCATAGAAATGGCTACAGTACTAGAAACTTTGTACCTTTTCTTGTCCTAGTCAAAAATTACTTGAGTTTCTCGTTCTTTGTTCCAGACGTAAAAGCGTACAGGTTTTGTAAGATCTTTTAATTTTTTTCTCCAATCAGCTTCCTCCTACTAACCTTGTCTTCTGCATCCTCTCCTCTCACACCAGCTCCCTTCATGTCTTCACTCACTGCATCCATTAACCTCCTCTTTGTCTTCCTCTAGATTTCCTGCCTGGCTGCTCTAGACTCAGGCTTCTTTTACCAATACATTCACTGTCTTTCCTCAGGACATGTCTGAACTGCAACCTCCAGCTCTGAATCCTGTCTTTTTCTCAGATCCTCTGTCTCTAGGCCGAACAAGATGGCTGGTTTCACCACAGTTTTCTACACTTTTCCTTTCATTTGATCGGAAACTCTTCTATCACACCCGACACTTTGGTCCACACATTCCAACCTGCCTGCATTTCCTTCTTCACTTCTTTTACACACTCTCTATGACTCTGGACTGTTGACCCTTGATACTTTTAATCCTCCACCTTCTTTATCTCTTTTCCCTGTAACCTCACTCTTCCACTTGGGTCCCTCTCATTCACACACATGTACATCTTGTCCATATTGTTGCTGCTAACCTTCATTCCTCTCCTTTCAAGGACAAACCTCCACCTCTTTAGCTTCTCCTCCATCCGTTCCCTGTTCTTGCCGCAATTCGAAATATCATCTGCAAACATCATGGATCATGGTGATTCCTGTCTAACGCCATCCGTCAGGCTGTCAATAACCATTGCAAACAGGAAGGGGCTCAGAGGTGATCCCTGGTGCAATCCCACCTCCACCTTGAACTCTGTCAGCCCTACAGCACACCTCACCACTGTCTTACAGCCGTCATACGTGTCCCACACTGCTCTAACATACTTCTCTGTCACTTCAGACTTCGTTATACAATACCAAAGTTCCTCCCTTTCAACACTTCAGTTCCAGAACATGAAGAATCATCTTCAAATCATCATTTTATATGAACATAATCCAAATAAGTTACTTAAAATGCCGTTTCTTCTTGTGAAATGTGCATTTCATGGTAATTTCTTTCATTTATCTCTTAGGCCCTGTAATGAACTAGACAGAAAAAAAAAAAAAAAAGATGTGAAAATACGAAATGGATTGAACCTACAGGAGAAGTCAGGACAATATTTCCTCCTCCTTTGTCTGCAAATTCTATTTATTATTATGGCCTAATTAGGCAGGCGCCCACAAACCAAACTTGCAACGCTGATATGAAAGTCATTAAGAAGCTTGGGTCCATTTCTCAGAAAGAGACATGGAAAAATGATGATTGCCATCCCTCACATGCTGCTGATATTTGACATCATTTGCTTGATGAATAATTCTAAATTGATTGGTGGAATGAAATTAAACAATGCATTTATTGAAAGCGACTGGGGCGATTTTTTGGTTTCGTACCTGAGGAAGGTGAAGAATAGGCATTTTTTTTCTTTTCGGATGCGTTTCATTCCTCTCCAATAGGATTCAAAGAATAAATTGGGATACATATTTTTCCTTTTTTTAAGTTGACCTTTTAACCAGTTATCTCTTCAATTGCTAACAACATTTCACATCTTTAGAGTAAACACCCTTCCTTTAGCATAAACAGCAGGTAGAAGCAGATTGCGACTGACATGCATGTTTCAAGTTGCAGGTGTCATCCATTTCTCCTTTGGTTTTTCTAATTCACTCCTGTGTCACTACAAATCACAGCAAGCGTCATTCTGCTGCATTTTCCCCCCTTTGAATGAGAAGATTTGCTGCCTCTCCTTTGTTGTAATTGACCTTGTAAAAGCTGAATCCGACAACACAAAGACTCAACTTAGACATTTAAACTAACTTTATTTCTTTTTCTGTGAATTTTAATATAATACACTGAACACTTATGGTAATAATGTCTTTTGTGTGATGTCAAGCTGTGTTTATTACAAACTGTGACCGTTTCTTGACCCACAGTGATTGCACTTAATGCTTAAATCACATTCAATTGACTTTTTTTAAAGTCTTGTGCAGCTTCTTTGTCATTCGTGTTCCTTTTTCCTTTATGTTTATGTAAGATCTATTTATACCAGTTCACAGCCTAGTGATTGGAATATCTTTCTTTCATAAGAGTATTTTCACATGTAGGGTGTGTTGACTTCGATTTGTAACCATTTCAAGTCAAATCCTACTACCCAGCATGCCAAAATGATGGAAGAAACAGCGTTATGGCTATAACAACCATTGCGAACAATACAAAAAAACACTGGAACACTAAAGCCTAAAGTTGGGGTTGTGTAGACTCGCGTTCAAGTGGCCATGATTTTAAATGAAAAGTCTATGCAAACACGCATAGACCAGTATTTCAGATGTGCATTGCTACGCAAGTCCGTTCCTGGGCTCTACATATACAAATCGGGTGTTGTTGAACGCACGCTAAAAAGAAATTCAACCGTTCTTTTCTTCTTTTTCATGCTTAATCGCAGCAGCCACTGGGACCAATCAGGTACTTGGATTTGAAAGTGACAATTATGTAATGTTCTTTTCTAAACACCGAGGTACCAACATTTGTAAACATGATCACGAAGGACAAATTAATAACTGCTTTTTGCGCCCGGACGGAATAATAAGACACCAAGACAAACATTTATAGCAGTGGTGCCCATACATTTTAGCATGCAAGCTACTTTTGGGACGACGTGCACCAAAAGATCTAAAGATCGATAGATATCTATAGTATTTTCAGTCTAAATTATGTGTTCATGTGCTAATAATTCAAAAACGTCTTAGTAAAAGTACACAAATCTTTGTGAGGAGAAAGCTTCTGTAGTAATACTTAGTTCGAACAGTAAGCAGTGACAATCACGTTTCATGCTCTGCTGTAAACCATGTAATATGAGGAAGCATGACGTGTCCAGAGCGTGGCTGACCTAACCAGGACTGAGCAAACAGCGGCCCCTAGCCTGTGGACAGCGCTCGAGGAGTGCATGCTTCAGGACAACCCCCAGGTGGGAACCCCAGAGCCGGCAGCTAGTGCCGTGGCAGGACGGCTGGGTCAGAAGGGGCGTCTCTGTCTCGCTTGCAAGCAATGGCCCTGGCCTCAACAAACACTCTTGTGAGCCCGGGAGGTCCTCCACCAGGAACTGGGCACACCACTGTGTCGCAGCGACTTTGCAATGGCAGAAAGAATGTGCACTAAGTGTATTTAAACATGCATGTGCAGTTACGTATGTATCGGTGGATGTTCCATTGGCCGTTCTGCATGTCCATCAAGTGACGTATTTCACTGTGAGGATGAGGTGCTGATGGATTTATATATACATATATATTTTTTTTTTGGTTATTTATCCTTGACGGCCCGTGAGCTGCTCACATATCCTACGTAATGACATAATTTATTGGAATGGAGCTTTAAAAACAAAAAGCCTGGAGCATGATTTGCAGGATTTCCACCACTGTGACGTTTCACCACAAGTTTCATTCCACTGTAGGTGGTGGACAAGCGCTATGAAACAATAAAAAAAGAAAAGCTCAGCCAATGAGCTTGTATGAACAATGCCACCAAAACTATAAAACTTGAACGGAGGCTAACAAACATGACTCAACATTTTCATGGATCCTCAACTTTCCATGGATGTTTCCAGATATACGACAGCAAAACAGCAGATAAATGTGACATCTATCAACCCTAAATGCCATCTTACCTTTGATGTTTTAACATAAAAAAGTATAGTCCAAGTAACAAAAAAAAAAAAAAGATCCTCCTCCTCCTCCTTGAGTGTTGGATGTTATCAAGCTGCAGCTCTCTGATTGAAACCAGCTGTGTTTCAGCTCAAACTGGTTGCAGTTCTGGTTCAGTGCAGCTTGTGGCCTTTTGGGTTTCCATCACCTCTTCTGAGTTCTCATTGGTTGACAGACTTGTCATTCTTCAAGATATAGATTTGCTGGGAGAACAGCTGATTTTAGTTTGGCAGTCTCCTTGAACTTGTAAGCAAAAAGTCTGACCAAAAAGCTCTAGCATAAAATAAACTGGGAAATTAGCTGTACTTTGATAAGTTTACAGAAATTACGATGATTTATTAAAGGCTGGCATCTCAAAAAACGGAGATGTTTAAATTCACAGTAACTAAATGGCATACTCCTAAAACTGACAGTTCACTTGTATTTAAACGGCGTTGGGTATAAAAAATGTACTTTATTCATTAAAGTGGATTTAGGAAGATGACAAAGAGATTTTCATGGGATGGTATTTTTTTTTTTAACCTTTTTAAAGTTTACATTAAAAAAAAAAATTGTGGAACATTTAGGAAGACAGGGCAAATTATTTGAAACGTCAACTAAACATGAGCTTTTTAGAATCTCTTTTAATAGTCAGTAGATGGTCGCATCTTATGTTCTTGCTCCCATTTTTTTGTCATTATGTTATTTTACAGCCTGCAACAATTTCTGCGATTCATTTTCTCAGTTTTAAATATTCTTTTATGTCTTTTTTTTATTGTAAAGCACTTTTGGCACCCGGATGGGTTTTATTTTATACATGTAACATTTTATGACAATGTGCTCAGTTAAATATATTCACTCGTTTTAGAGGAAATGCTCAAGAAGAAGAGGTTGACTCCTCCACCCATCTCGTATCGTACAATACTCGGGCTTCAGTGTCTTGCCCAAGTTGGCCCACATCACCTCTGATGGGAGGTTGGCACCAGTGTTCAGCAGAGGAGCCGCCATCATTTTGTGAATGGGTGAATGGGACTGTGACTGTGAAGCGCTTTGGTCCTTCGAAGAAGGCAGAAATGCGCTATATGAGTATGCACCATTTACCATTTAAGGACACTTGGAAATATAGGCTGGCAAAGGTGGGAATCGAACCTGCAATCTTCTATTTAAAGACACACTCTGTTGAAGAAAATTGTGTTTTTATCATATGTTCTCATGATGGAGGACACATATTAAGAAAATTTTGATTAAAATTGCATTTCTGTAGACCCATTACATCTTTTTTATGCCTCACTTGCTGTTTTGATTCGACACACTCCTGTTCTTTGTACAATGTCACGAGAGGATGCTGCCAGGTTGCAAGTGGGCGGAAAATGACAGCCTAGGGCTTAAAAAAAACGGACATAACAGAAAAAGATCGACAAATGATGAGTATTTGGTAATCGCAGAGCAAATCCAGGGATTTTTAAATAAACTGGGTTTCTAAAACGTACTTCCGTCCTGGCTAAGTAACTAGAGAGTATTAGTAGATGGAGATCTGAATTATCTTTCTCTTCACAAATGTTCTGCTTTTTTTGTCTTTTGCTTTCTTTTCTTCTTAAAATCCAAAACACAAAAAATATGGATGTAGGTTAGTGAGATCTTTTGGAGGTTTAGTTTTTCTCCTACATTTTATCCTCATCTGGTGTTTAGCTAAAGACGTAACCCTTGTGCTATCCTAGGCACTTTAACATTGGGATTTGGGTCATCTAGACCCACTAGACAGTGCTCTGAACCTTTTTTCTTCAATGATTTGTGATCTTCACTGGTGTCCATGGATTACATGAAATCTTTCCACCTTTATCCACCTTTATCATGGTAGGGAGGACACGTCAATGTAAGGGTGGGGTCATCTAAGATAGCACAAGGGTTAAATGGGTAGCCATACTTTCTTGGCTTAACAGCTAACCGTAAATGGCAGTTTTGGCTGGTGGGGCACTGATTCTTTCAGAGTCTCATTTATAAGCGTACCAACCCAATATATTTGCTAACTACTAATAGTGTTTCATATCTCAAACAGCCTTCTTTCTTTAGACATAACAGACCAAGTAAGATCACGGCGGATGCTTTCTCTCACTCATGCTACTCACTCTAGGCTTGGAAACGCTTGTTCGAATGACCACTTTGAATAAAAGATGATGGAAATGCAAATATATGGGTGTTTCGGGCTTCTACGTTCAAAACTTTCGTGTTCACACATTGTTAGTTTCTAAGTCTGTTTTCGGGCTCTACGTACAAAACGAGCCACCATCGATTAGGCGAAATGAGTTAAAACAGTTTAACTTTGACCACTCAGGAGATCAGATTTGGAAGCGAGTAGTGTCCTTTTCAAAATGCCAAACATTTGAAAGTTGATCATGGAGGAGAAATTATTAATTGCCATTTGTGTCCGGCCTGAATTTTAAGACACCAAGTCTTCCATACGTTGCAGTAGAGCTGTGAATGGAAAACCTCGAGCAAGATTCTCAAAATTTGCTCCACTTTGACATTCCTCTTCCAACTGTGAGGACATCCGCTAGTATTAAGTAGCGACCAAACCAGACCCATGATCGTAAGATTGCAGGTTCGATTCTTCCCTTGCACACACTTGTGTCGAAGTGTCCCTGGGCAAGACACTGAACCCCACCTTGCCTCTGATGGGAGGTTGGCGCCAGTGTTCAGCAGAGGAGCCGCCATCATTTTGTAAATGGGTGAATGAGACTGTGACTGTGAAGCGCTTTGGGCCTTCGAAGAAGGTAGAAATGCGCTATATGAGTATGCACCATTTACCATTTAAGGACACTTTGAAATATAGGCCGGCAAAGGCGGGAATCGAACCTGCAATCTTCTATTTAAAGACACACTGTGTTGAAGAAAATTGTGTTTTTATCACATGTTCTCATGATGGAGGACACATATTATGAAAATTTTGATTAAAATTGCATTTCTAAGTATATACAAATTGTTGAAAATCAGGAGCAAACAAAATTACTGTTTGAAAAAGATATTTATGACAGAAAATATGCTGGGTGGGCCACAGGCTCCCTGCTCTGCTCCATTGTGATAGATTCACATTTGTATGTCTGTTTTCAGTGTGTTACCTGGAATCTGGATCTAAACTGTACGGCAGCTCCAATATTGCTCACCATTTTTGTTGCGTTGCTAATTTTCGCTTGGAGTTGTGAGAGGCTTTAAGATAGAGGGAGAGCGTATAAACAGAAAATCGACGGTAAGTAGGGTGGCCTTACTCTCCGCTTAACCTTGAACTTAGAGGTGAATTTCTAATGAACTCCTGTCGATCCGCAGAAACTATGTCTTACACAGTTTTTTTTTTTTGGTCTAAAAACAGCACAACTGTAACTAAAAGACCAATGGGAATGCTTTGAAAAATAGATCAAAAGATGATGGGTCTATGGTTTTTATATCTTCAATTTGACCTGTAAAAAAAATGATGTGCAGACAACCAACCAGTTCATCCCTGAGTGGAAAATTTTACCCGACTCCTAGCTTACTGATTTCATTTTCTGTTTTGAAAAAGCCTCAGTTTTTGTTTGTTTTTTCCAACTACCACGCTGCCCTGGAAGCTTTTCCTAGCATTTGTGTTTGAGCCTTCTAACTTCATATTTATTGAGGCCACACATCTATCTAAAGCTTACCCACTGGTTGACAGCTATGCGTACTTGTAGTGATAAACTATAAGTGGCCCACCGACCCTCTCTGATTCAACCTGCTGCTTTCAAAATCCTAAAATAGGGTTTGTTTGACCTTCACGTACCCCTGAAAGCTTTGCTAAGCATCTGTGCTGTTTTTGTTGGGAACAGCTCAACCTTTATTTCTATCTTTTTTTTTTTTTCTATGCACATTCCCACCTGGGAGTTGCCCACCACTACTGATATCTGCTCCAAAAGAAATCCACTGGAGTTGGTGGGAATTAATTGTTCTGTTCAAGGACATTTCAAAGGGAATTGCTGTGTAGAACTGGAGTGTGCTCCTCATTAACTTACCTATCGAGATTCTCCCAACCACTTGGAAAAACACAGACCAAACCATCTGTTTTGCTTTCATTCATTACTACTGGAAGAGAAAAGGCATTATTATAGATCGCTGGTGAAATGAAAATCGTTCAAGACGTTCAAGGTGTCTTACTGCTTTCCATACATGGATTTAATAGAACATAAGGTTTCCTAGCATGCGTCTATGTTTGGACATAGATTTTTACTAGATTATGATATAATTTATTCTGTCACTATTCGTTTAAAATCCACTTTTCCAGCTTTGTCTGATCCCAAAGGAAAGACATCTTTATATTCCAAAGACCTTAAAGTAAAAAAAAAAAAAAAACGGGAAATAAGAACAAAATGAAAATATTCTCTGTAGTTTTAGGGTTTGTAAAATGAAAAGACTGAGAGTTTGATGTCTTAACTAACAGGTCAGGAAAATCTTAAAGACAGAGCTACAGTAGATGTTTTGACTGTTTAAAATGATGACGTGTCACCTATAAAAGACGATATAAACGCATGTAAAAGTGTGATACGCAGATTTTTAACCCTTGTGCTATCTTAGATGACCCCACCCTTACATTGACGTGTTATTCCTACCATGACAAAGATGGATAAAGGTGAAAAGATTTCATGTAATCCATGGACACCAGTGAAGATCAAAAATCATTGAAGAAAAAAGGTTCAGAGTACTGTCTACTGGGTCTAGATAACCCAACTCCCAACGTTAAAGTGCCTAGGATAGCACAAGGGTTACAGACCATTTTTGGGCTCTACATACAAATGGTGCAGCCATTGAATGGCTGTTGAAGGTTAAACAAGGTCGAACTTTGACCAATTAGGAACTCGGATTTGGTAATGACGTTTTGCATTCACAGAAGTTTCGACTGTTTGAAAATTGCTCATGAAGGAGAAATCAATAATTGTGATTTGTGCCCGGCCGGAATTATAAAAATACTTCGTAAATCAGAATAGAGCTGTGAACGAAAAAGCCTGGAGCAAGATTTTCAAGATTTGCACTGTTTGATCATTTGGCACCAACTCTCTTCCAACTGCGGGAGGCGGACATGCGATTAAACGTAGCTAGAAAAAAATGTTAAATATAAGGCAGGGGTAAAAAAAAATTTGTGCTAGGTGATACTTTTTTTTGTAGTAGCCTATTATGATTGAAGTCAACCATTTGGTAAGGGATTTTTTATTGTCTGTATTTGTCATCTTTGCTACCAATTTACCAAGACATATTGTGCTTTTTAAATTTACAACGTTTTGATTTTAGAGGTTTCTGGTATGTCGTCATATAACAGAAAAACTTTTAAGGGACCAAACTGCTCGTTTGCTCATTGTATTCTTATTATTGTGATTCCCTATTCTGCGATTTCTTGTGACTAAACATTTTCCAAACTCTGGTTTTAGCCTGAAATATTTGTTTTTCTATTGCGCTTAAAGTTTTTACAGTCCATCATTGTTTGATTTCTTAAAAAGCCTCTTTAAACATATTTAACAGTGTTTAATCAATAAAGTGAACATTTTATTTTATTACATTGTCCTTTAACAAAATAAGAGTAAACTTTGACAGAGAACCCACACCAGCAAAAAACCACAGTAGCAAGAGAAGTCTAATTTCCAGTCCAAACATCAACTGGTGGAAAAAAAAAGTGTTTCTTAGCATGGAGGTGATACTCTCTCCTTATAAAAATGAATAATGGTGCGTTCCATTGATAACGACAGAGAGTGCACTCAGTGGATTGGATGTGAATTCAATAATTTATGTGCATCGTGTCTCCATTATGTCCAAAGAGGCTGATTTGCATTGAATGTAATGGCATTTGCAAACAGTTTCAATCATTCGTTGAGCGCAGAAGCAGAGCATCATAAAAGTAATGATGTTATTGAATTTGCAGTTTTAATTGACTTGATTTCTGATGTAGCCCTGAGGAAAGTGGTTCTTTCTGGCCTGTGAATGGTAGGATATATATATATATATATATATATTTTATACAGTTCCTACCTTTTCTTCAGAATATTTTAAACATTTCCTAAATTATTACTTTAAAATATCACATGAAAACGAAAGTCTGAAGCTTAAATCCTTTACCAATCTCCTCCAGCCGGAGCCGAAAGGAGCAAATCAAATGCATTTCTGGGAGTTGTGTTGATTGAGCTGAATTTCACCTTACTCGTGTGAAGATCTGAAATAATAAGCCCTTGATCTGGAGTGCTTTACAGATAGCATTCTTTGTTCTCCGTCACTTTTGTCCCTTCATTCAATTTCAAAGGGCTTTTGATTATCTGAAGAGGAACCATGTGTCTCCAGATTTCTTGGCAATTTTCCGGTAATTACGCACGACGGAGGAAAACGCGCAATGACAGTGAGGTCACCCCGGAAATTCTGCGGTTGTGACACTGAAAAACAAACTAAGTGTATCATTATCTTGAGGGATAAAAAAACAGCAGAACGTTGGATCTGAAGTTGGAAACCTCTAATTTGGGGTTTTTAAAAAGAGTCAAAGACGGAGAAAAGTGAAGCAGGAAAAGATGTCGTTGTCTCCAAAGTTCTGCTTTAACTTAACTGTACCAGCTGGGGGTCTGACATCTGCAGAGGGACAGGGGCAGAACCTCTCAGCAGGTGCAGGCGACAAGCACGACACAGTCCTTGCGAAAATGAGGGGGAAAAAAACCTGCCGAAAAGACGTCAAAGCCTGCTTGAACTCATGTTTATGTATACGGCTGTTCAGCAGCTCTTGTTTGACTGACACTCAAAGACGCTCTTAAAGGCAAAAAGGTGATCGAAGCACAACTTTTTCCTTCTATGATCTTCAAAATTTAATGCAAGGATCCGTCAGCCTTTTACATCATCTATAATGCCGCCACCTTGCCTGATAAGAAGGAACGGAGCTGCTTAGCTGAAGAAGAGAACAAAAAATAAAGACGGTAAAAGAGTATCACATCCTTTTTCAACAGTTTACGCCTTGATCATGCAAGCATGACCTGTTTCGTGTTTCCAGCATGCACAACAGTGGGAGAGTACCGGGGTGAATAACTTATCATGCATGTGCATGCTGGTTGTGGGGGAGATAAGGTCCCAGCTGCTACAGAGCCGGATACGGATGTTGCTCATATGCACACCCACGAATCTTTTCCTGTTATTGCCGGCGTCTTCCAATGTCATATGTATTGAGTGTGCGTTTGTGTGTGTGCAAAAAGAAAGTGATACATACATTTTTTGTATTGAGAACATAGTCCTCAAAAGATTGGATTCCACACACACACACACAAAAAAAAAAGATATTCTCACTCATCCTGAGTCACATCGTTTTTGGAAATTCTGCACTAAAGCCCCTGCCTTCTGCAGTTCCCCCTAAAAGACTACTAGAGGCACTTTGAAATTCATCATTCATTTCTTTTTCTAAAAGTTAGATTTTACACCAATGGAATATGCAAGTTATGTTTCTAACATCTTCAGACAAGCATTTCGCATTACATTTGATGCATTTTGCATTACATTGATACACATTGAAAGAGGTGACGTATGCAAATTTGACAAATGAATTGCGTTCGGTGAGAACGCAGCATAACGCAAGGGGTTTGTGGATTTGCTCAGAAGCATTGCAATTTTCTCCAAAAAATGCAACTTATACACTGGAGCAATTTGAGCGATATAAAGGTTTTTCTTTTTTACTCTGCATTTTTTTGGCTCCTGTGGTCAATGCAACTTCTACTCCAGAAAATGCTGTACTCGACGTAATCGAATAATCTATTTATATTCCTACAATTCACCCAAACCGATCTTTTTAAGGCAAGTTGTTAAACAAATCTACCTATAATGTCATAAAATTGTTTCAGAACTAATTAAACCATTTAAATTGATATTTGGAATAAAACATTGTGGGTTTATTTTACTATAAATTGGCAATGACCAGGTACATCAAAGCGGACAACATACACGGGACGAAACAAAAAATGATCAATCCATCAATCCAGTCCAATGGAAACACTTTGAATTTAACAAAAACATGCGACCTAACAGCGTGTTAGAATCTTCTACAAATATTCCAATTGGATTATTTTAAGTGGAAACAACAACAGTAGACTGAACTTTAGGGAAACTGCAACGTGAATGGATTTGTCTATGTTGTCATGTCTATGTTGAACTCTGCAGAGGACCTCTGATTTGCAGATTGCAGATACGGTTCCCACCTCGCCCACCCATGTGTCGAAGTGTTCTTGGGCAAGGCATTGAACCCTGCAATGCTCCTGGTGGTTCCAGGTTGATGCCAGTGTTTGGCATCACTGTTTGAATGGGACTGTAAAGTGTTTTGAGTCTTCTAAGCAGGTTTATAAGCCGTTTACCATGCTCTTTACTAGCACACTTTATTTTGCTGATGCATGTTTGGAACACTCATTTATTTGTGCATTTTTTCCAGAAACATCTTCACCAAAATCTATAAAACAATTCAAAATGGGAACTTGCCTTTGTTCAAGGCACCCCTTCATTGGAGCATTTGGTCCACGCCAGCGTTCATCTGCTTTGTTTGTTATTTGGAAGGGCTCTAAACTCTGGTCTGCTTGTAAACAAGAGATTTGATCGACATGCAAATGAACTCTTTTTGGAAACCTTTGGCAGTTTGTACCGCCACAACATCCTACAGCCTAACCCCTATTTGTAAGGAGAGGGATGTAAACCATAAAAGTACCAGAAAGCATAGATACATTTTTTTTACTTTGAATGCGGATGGAAGCAAAATAATCAGCAACCCCATCAACTTTTCTTAACAAACAGAATAGACAATCACATATAGGAGAAAAGACAGAGCTCAGAAAACCACCTTTCATTATACTGTTAAGCAAAAAAAAGGTGCTCTATTTGGGCATAAGTGCCTGGAATTACCTCACCCCCTTTACCATGCAGAGGAGCAGGTAAGAGACCGTAAGGTAATTACAACAAACTCTCTTTAGGGATCAAAGCACAGCAAAACTGCAGTTAGATGCTAAGTTAAAAAAAAGAAGCAAAATATTGTATTAACACAGCAGGACGCTACTATGTCTAAAGCTTCTCAAGCCATTTTTTCTGCTTTATTTTTACTCTTCACGATTTCAACTTATCTGCAGTTTATATTTTAAAGAGGTCTCTGATGTTGACCCCATTGAGAATTTAGGATTTTCCATAATTCTACAGACTAACTGATGGGTTTTTGCCAAGTTTTTGCAGATTTGCTATTAGATCTTGATGTTTTTCCTATGATTTGTTGGTAACAAAATTCAAGTTAGATCCACTTTGTTTCAAATACTTTTTGTTTTTGATCATCTGATCACTTTTTTTTTAAATTGCATTTTCATGTTGCCTGCTTTCAAGTAGTAGGGGTGTGGCCTTCCAGCAAGGTCGCACCTGATTGGCAAAAAAGTGGTTGCCATAGAAATGTTGACTCAGACAAACCTGGACCAATCAGTGCTAACTGACAATTTCTAGTTCTACCACAGCGTGAATAAACAGCAACTTAATTTTGCCTTACTTAGTACTTTACGGCCAACAATTTTTCTCAGACAGACGTGAACATTTTCATTTTTCTATTTCAAAGTTCAAATCGTCATGGTAAAATAAGTCACATTTTATAAATTAAACTCAAAGATTTCAATACATTTGCAGCAGAGTTGCAAAGTTTCAGTACAGGTGAAACGGCACGGAACAGATTGACTGACGGTGCTCTACAGCCAATCGGGAGGCACGGTACAAAAAAAGGCAGACAAAATTGCACATAAAGAACTTGCAAAAACACAGACTGCAAAAAGTGAACCCCATTATAGCAAAGAACTATTGTATCTGGAATGGACGACCTCCTTTAAAAGGAGATGTTTCATCTCAAAGGACCAACTCTCCTTTAAATGTATTGCTTAAATAATTAAATAAAAGAATGCAGCCACTAATAAGCTGTATTTTATAAAGTGACAATGCCAGACACCTATATGAGTGCAGTAAAATCCCCCAAAAGCTGAGATTATGCATCAAAACGAGCCATGATAATAAAGGTGTGTATTTGCTTTGTAGTCTTTTTCTATTCAGAAACTTTTAAAAGAAGGAGCTGTAAAAGAAAAAACAATCTACTCTTGTTTTATATACATCTTTTCTGTTTTTTAAAGTCACAGCAGGTGGAGTGACGCATTTTTAGCATTGCATTTAATGACTGTACATGATAAGGTCAGAAGCTGCAGTGCGCCTTGTAGCAAACACAGCACAACAGCTGAGACGTGATGTCTGTGGAAGCACTTAGACTTCAGCGTTTATGCTTTCATAACCAAATATTCAGTGAGCCAATAACATACAAGGTTAACATTACCCTCTACAGATAAGAAAGTGGCAAATATGAATGCTGAGCTCCACAGAGAGGCCAGATCTGAACTTCCTATGCTACAAATGTTTGTGTTTATGCTGCAGATAATTAACTATTGATTACAGCCTCTGAGGTTCTCTGACCAATAACAAGTGGATGAATCTGAAAATCTGCAACATCATACGTCTTTTTGATGGGAACTGCGGCTCTTTTGCTGTATTCCATAGAGGTCTACAGGTCAATTGATCAGCTAAGTGTTTTCCATGCATCTACCGAGGTTGCACTGACCCCGTCTGACCCCTGAGACAACATCTCCACAACCTCACCCTCTACACCTTGGCTACAGTATTTTTAATACAGTTCGAACGAGCCGCTCATCTCTGAAAAACTTTCCTCACTTCAAATGGCTTTAAGGCGGTGATGGACAGCACTTATCTCAGATGGGGCCACGGCCATTTAAAAGTCAATATCAAGGAGACAGATTGGCAATTTGAGAAAGAGAAGTAACACGGTAAGTAGTCAGAGGAGAAGTATTGATGGAGACGTGCCATAATGTCTCATCATGTACGCAAGAAGAATCAGAGTTAAAAAAAAAAAAATTGGCATTTTTAAACAATAAAATGAATTGACTATAATAATTTTATTATCTCAGATATACGTCCCAGATAGGATACATTTTTGATACCTACTTTTAAAGATGACTAAAATAAAGTGCTAGTCGTGGTAAATGAAATGTGAAGGAATTATGACTTGGACTAATTAGTGGGTTCTTCAAAGGCTTAATTAGCCTTGGGAGGAGAGTCATTCATGATACAACCAAATGCATTGACAGACGACCAAACCATGTCTCTACCTGACCACTTGGTAAACTTTTCTATTTTGAGAAAACCAAGATTTACAATTTTGAAAAGTGAAAAGACCATGAACAGAAACACAGATCATGCATAGCAAAAATGTATCACATAGGGTTCGCCACTGAGGAAAGAACCATTCATTTTCAAAAGCCTGAAAGAGGGACATACCTATTCTTTAACTGACAGGAGGCCAATGTGAAAATAGTTTTTATGTGTTAAAGATTTTTTTTTAAACGAAAAAAGGCTTAAATCATCATTTTGGATACCAGCAAAAAAAGAAAAATGACAGATATAAAGATAAAAAAAAAAGTTTATTTTGCAATCTTAAAATCTTCTGTTTGGACAAGAGAATTATACTTGGCAAAAATTAGCCCATAACTGCACATCCACATTGGAATATAATAATATCATGTCACCTCAAAATACACGATAAACCTAAATAAAAAAAAAAAAAGACTCGGAGGAGCCTAAATTGGAGCCATGTGGAACACCAACGTTCTAGAGGTAATGTAACTAAAATAATATGTTATCAGCTGGAATTTATACTTCAACCCAATAAAAAAGGCCAGTCCAGGAGAACCAGGATATTAGGTCAATAAAAAAATTCCAAATGGATTGTTTCATTGTTAACGGGTGATTTTAAACCAGATTAAAGCTTTTCAGGTGGCATGGTTGTTAGAGTTATTACAGCTCAAAAACATGTTTTACAGGTTGATTGGGAGGAGGGGGGGTTGTCTTTCTTCATCTGCCTGCCCGGCATAGCAGACATGATCGCTCCAGCCCCATGGGCCCTGTGACAGGCTGGCGACCTGTCCAGGGAGTATCCCGCCTTCGCCCAACAGTAGCCGAGACAGTCTCCAACAAGCCCACGGCCCAAGCAGGTTGAGAAAATAAGCTTTGCTTTTAACCTGCTGGGTTTGGAATGAACAAATTCCAACATTTTTTGTCATAAGTCTTTAAAAAATAAAAACTTTGCATCACCTTCACTTGAAAAGGAAAAGAAAAGGATTTTGCTGCAGTACTGCTGTGAGGTCAATAAACAACTCACGGGTTTAATTTAAACTCCAAACTGCAACACAGTGATGCTCAGTGATCCATCAAGTCAACCTTACTTAAAGACCTGTGTGCACCATTGTTTATCACAACTTGGTGTTCAATAGCCTGAGTAGAGACTGTTTTTTTCTCTTGTGGGTGCTGCTACTCCAAGGACTACAAAATCTATTGCGATCAAGTTTACCCAATAATAATATTTTCTTGTTTTTTTTGCTTTTGAGAATTTAACATGAAAAATTCACGTTTTACAAATGAAAATTGGCCTTAAAGCAATGATAAGGGGATATTACAAAAAAGTGCCCAATGTTTCGTTTGATTTGTGGCTCTATTTGGCTCCTGAGTGGTCAAGTAATAGAAGGATTTAGAAAATAATGACCAGGACTCACAAAGCACAAACAATTTGTTTTCACCCTTCAATACTGGACAACGGCAGGTTCTCTTATTATGTTTTCCCTGCTGTGATACAAATTGCCCATCGAATCAAGTCGAATTTTGATGCATTTGAAGATCTTACTGTAAAATAAGAAAGAGAAAAAAACAGATTTAAACCTTAAAAAATGGAAAAAGGTTACAAATGACAAACGTTCTGTATCACTGTTTCAGTTTCCCCTTCATTTGTTGTTCATTTGTTGAGGTCACATGTATTTAATTGTTCTGTTATTGAAGTGAAAATGTTTGATTCCTACCAATTTCAATAATATGTTATATCTTCGTCTACTTTTGCTACTATACTATGCTGTGCTGAAATTTAGCCTAAAAGGCTATCATTCTATGTATTTTTCATTTTTGAATGTTATGTTATACATGCTGTCCCTATCTGATAAAAAATAAATAAATAAACTAGTGAGCCAATTGTGCACAAAGGTCATCGGTTTGCCAGACTTACACGTGCAGAATTTAAACAATTTTCTTTTTATTAGAGAAAAACTAAACTTAAAAAAGTTTAATTCATGAAATGTCCTTCGTTAGGAAGCTTTTTTTTCTTTCCCAGAACCTAAGTTACCTGTCAAGTCTAGTTACAGCTATGCTAATTATCAGGAACAGCCAAAACACTTCTAACGTTGCTTCATGTAGAAAATCTATTTCATACAGCTACAACAACCATATCTCAAAATTATTTCATCTTCTCAAAATGTATAATCCGGTTAAGATGGAATTGATTTTCCATAACACACAACACCTAAATCTGACAAAATGTTTTGGTGCAAGTCTGTTACACTATGCAGCTTGATGGATTGTTGGAGCATTATGGGTACTGAGTGTTACGCACTGTGCTTCAACACAAACTGAAGTAGTGAGAGTCTTGTATTGTTTTTTATGTGTTACAACTGAACAATGTTGAGAGTTATTGTCAATAGAGTTTCATCTGTTGATTAGGTTTAGTATTGCAGAGAAAAGATGTAAAGTCGAATAAAAAACATACAATTCTCTAGAAAACGTGCGTGACCAATCGCCCATCTCACCTGGGACTTCTGGGTAGTGTAGCCAAATTACGTTATACGAGTGTTATGTTTTGCTCAATCTGCCTAATAATCTGGTTCGTTAAACCAGCAGTGGTTTTACCTGTCACTCAAAATAGACTTCACCATCTCTGACACAAACTCAGTAAACATTTTAGACAGAAACCTCTGGAACTACCACTGGAATCAACAATAATCTATGTGCAGTTTATAAAAGTTAGAGGGACGATGCATTCAACATTAGAATAATGTAGATTAGGTTTGGTTCAATTTCTCCTTTGTAAGAGTAAAAACATACATTCTGAAAGCGTTCATATATTTATCCTTATTTGTCAGGATACACTTGTCTAGCCACTCTGAACAGTGGATTAAAACTGGTTCCTTATACCGACTCTAGTTTTCTTATTTGTCTTGACATTACTTTTTTAAGGCTATAGAATTTTAAAGCATAGAATTTGTCAAAATAGTTTAAGTATCAATAAGCCAAGAGTCGATATCTGTTAAATTATTTATAACCTTCATATCTGCATGCTTGCATAACAAACGAGTGGAAGTAAGAAAAAAAAAACATGGAAGAGTATTAAGTATACATCCAGAGTATGATCTATGATTACACACTTGATCTAAACATCAATGACACACCCTGAGGCGAGGAAGGGAAAGCACTTTAAGACATCATGGTGGTCTTTTTCCGAAGGGCTTCATGGTTTTTCTACTACTCTAACAAATGTTGGACATATTGAGACACAATTGTCAATTGGGTTGATCAAAGTCATAGTAAGAAATTTCTCATTGTATTCAGTTTGAGAAATTTTTAAACAAAAGGAGCATATTCGTTCATTCCAAGAACAATTTTATGAATTTAGGGATCCACCTTCTATTATTTGGAAAATGGTCAACAAAGGCCAAGGTCAAAACCAAATTCGTTCCGTACCCTTTTGGCTCCTCACTTTTAGGGGCAATTTGAGCTGTAGTGGTGTCCGAAAGCGTTTTTCTTTTTAAGGAGAGGCCATAGCAACATAGGGTTTGGTATCCCTCTGCCAGCAGGGTGATTCATGTTGCGCTTGTGGCGTTAAGCGCGTGGGTGTGCTCTGAAGCACAGAAGTTTACACTTAAATGTCTTGACTTTTTAAAGTCAACATAGTGGCAATACATTCATTCATCTTCTTAACCGTTTATTCCCTTTCAGGGTCACGGGGTTGCCGGAGCCTATCCCGGCCACTTGGGCGGTAGGTTTTGCGCATGTAGTCATATATTTTTAATTAAAAAGTGATCATCAATTTACATTTATTTCAAAGGAATGCAACATTTTATTTAACAAAACAATACCAACAGTTAAACACAGTAGTGGTGGTGTCATGGATAGTTTGTTATAAATACGGATTGTGTTTTACCATGTCAAATTGTGCTAAAAATCAATGACATTCCTAGATATGACAATAGGGAACAATTTTTCTTTCCCTTCCCTCAGTATAAATGTTTTATCGACTATATTTGCATGGTATAACGTTTGTTTCATAATTTGCATGAAATGCTTGAAAGGAACCAACCACTGATCCCAACTGTCAGTGGTGTATTTTCTTTTGGATGCCAAAGGCAAATGGTTCTGTACAACCAAAGCGGGTGGATTTAAAGGTGGAAAAAAAAAGGAAATAAATAACAAGCACATCCATCATACCCGTCAGCTTTCAGGTCCATCGGGTAAAGTGAGTGTAACCAGTATTTCTAAGACAGACCAATAACAAAAAAAGACACCGGCATAGAAATCTATTTTTTTCCCTTTGATGGAAATTAACATCTCGTCCAATAAAGTGTGGGTTTGTTGATGCGTGTATGACAGTAGATGAGTATTGAATGTTTTTTATTATTATTATTTCTTTCCCAATTAAATGACTGCAGAGCAAAAGTTGAGCAGTTTGGATTTGCACCCCCAACAGTTCCCCCACTGTTTTAGCCAGCAGGCCTCGACCACCCTTGGAGATTAATCAAATTCACTGAATGTTTGATTTGCATTTCATTAAAGATTCGGTGGGGAAATTAATGGGGAGGCACTTTGTTCTGAAAGGACAGACTTTGTTAAATTTAAAGCACATCCTTGCAAGTGTTTTGTCTGAGTTTGGCCACGTCCGTCAGAAGCTAATTTAATCATCGCCAACTCGGCTTTGGGTTTTTGGCAGCTGGAATCCCCCCCCCCCCCCTTTTTTTTTTTTAAGGAATACAGAAGAATTGGTAATGAATCATGATTCATTTTTGACTCTTGTTTTGTGTAGTAGCTGGCTAATTTCCAAGTAAGTCTTGGCAGATCCACAGTTTTTTTTTTCTTTGCTTTTTTATTTTTACAGATGACTGAGAAGAAAACGAGTTACATCAGCTTCCATATTTTCATCCAGCTGTTGCTGCATATCACCGTACTTCCTGCGCATGAATAAGTTACCAAAATGTCAGGGTGTGTAAAAACAATCGAGCTTATTTTTCAAAGAATGCATCCATAATTAACCAGCTTATTACGGCAGTGTTTTCACACTTTCCACCTAAATGCTTTTATCAGCTGCACACACGCATACATCCAAACAGCTGCCTGTTGTGATGGGAGCTGTGTGCACAGATGGGTGAATCCTGATCTCTCTTTACTGTCCAAACGCATCCTGTGTTTCAACGGCTACGCAAACTCCGGAACAACTGGGTCACATCAAATCTGTGACATCTGTGTCCTTTTGGATTGTTGCCCCAGATTACTAAAATAGTCACTTTCAGGGAAACACCGACTTAAAAGTGCTGTTTTATTCTGTTGTTGTACTGCCTGCGGGGTCTTTAAGGCAGAATGACAAGTTTGCATGTTAATGCAAGAAGCATTACTTTCAAGGCTGCAGTATCAATAAAGCCTTATTTAGTTTGTAAGTCTATTTAATCAAAACGAATAGTTTCTAAATTAACCTCATTCAGGAATTGTCTTGTCTATAAGGTTGCTAAAGAAGCTAGAATAATCCTTCCTTCCTTTGTTTGGGTTTGGTTTCATATAACAGCACTTTTTGCCAAGCATAACATTTAGAGCCCGTTTGGAGCCAGGTGCCACCTTGGCCAAGGAAAACAAAGACCTACATGGATCTAGTCGTCTACGAGTGGACGCATATATGTCCGTCATCATGAGAAAAACGCCACAAGAACATGTTTAAAATACAATTTTCTTCATCATAAAGTAGTGTATTTTGTCTTGTTTGTGCATTGGGTCTATGTTTCATGTTAGTTTGATTTTTGGTTTGGGTTCTGTGGCACCTTTTGGATGGATCCTGCACCCTTCAGTGGTTTACCATGAGTCAGTCTCAGCTGCTTGGTTGTAGTAGTTTCTGTATTTAGGGATATTCAAATTTTTCTTATGTTGGTAACTTGTGATTGTGTGTTCTCAGAGTCCTGTTCTTTATTTTTCTTCAGCTTAGCACAGGTGGTTTTGCTGAAATTTTAAGCCGGATGCCCTTGCTGACACAGCTCTGTATTTTATATGGCCTGGGAAACGGCACAGAGAGGCCCAGAATTGAGGCTACATGAGTCCAAGGATCCAAACTGGATGAAGCTCATCACGCCCCATGGGAACCAACCCCTTATTCCCTATGTGCCAGTCTTGCACTTAGGCAACCACCCTTGCATTGTCCATGTGTTTCTGAGTTATTCCAAAACTATGTGGTGATTTTTGTTACTATTAAACCTTCTTGGACCAGTCATACTTTGTTTCTTTTTTTTCTTGGGTTAGAAAAAGGACTCAAATATCTATGTATTTGGTCAAATTTAGAGTTTTTGCCAGAGTTGTACACATCGTGATGGTCTTTTACTAGAGAATTCCACAATGGGCACCTCTTTGGTAAAAATCTAATATTTTACAAATATTTTCATGGGGCTGTTCATATTTTTTGTTATGACTTAAAAACGTGCAGCATCTCAGGAGCCTTGACCTATTCAAAGTCAAAACAAATAAAACAACCACTGAGTATAAAGACAACTCTAATAAATCAATCCAGATACAAATCAACATGTAACTCTAAGCTACTGGCTTCCTGACTTATTTCTAAGTGGTACATTTGGGAGCGCTTCAACTATCTTTTGCTACCAAACTGCATTAGCCTAATCTTAATCACTCACTGATGTAGCCTTTTTATCCTAGGCTTTCAGAAGATCGCCGTCATCGCTGTCAGTATAAACAACAGGAATCAACACCAAAGACATGCCAGGATTAAAAACACTGATCCAGATCATATCAGCGGGATGCCTATTGATAATCAATGTTCATGAACCTGCAGCGTTGTAAACCAATATAAATTTGCATAAAGGGGATTGATTTTATGGAGCTGCCTTCTGGACAGTAGATGTTTTCACTAGGCACACATGTTCCTCCGGCATTTTCTTCCACAACTAGGGGTGGGGGGGAAACACGAGTCACAAATACATTGAAAAAAGAAGTGAGAATTAAAACCTGGGCAGCGTTGGGAAGGACAAGTATCAACTGTGACTGAAACAGACAGTAACATACAAACACTCTCCAGTCCTGGCAATATATATTTTTGCTCTGAAATGAATTTGCTTTGACAGAAGCCAGCTTTGTTTTACTGACATCTGAAGCGCAACACAAACTCATCCAATATGTGGTAACACAATGGCCAGATTTAAGTCAAACCTGTAAATCTGGGGAACATAGCAGAAGATTTCAAGTCCAGATGTATATATTTTCACCTAAACAAGTGCAGAATCCATTCTTTGTAGATGTATTGGATGAGATAGGTAAAGGTTTATGGTAACTTATGAACAACCTAAAATAAACACAAGTGAAACATTTTTTCATAATGGCATGGTTTAAGTTTTTTGCAACAATGTTGCTGAAATTATCCAAAGTTTGAAGTCCATCTATGAACAGAACATGTGTCATGTAAGTACATACCAATGGGCATTGTTAATACTGGCATATAAAGCTGGGGTTCCTTTAATTTGAAATATCTTTCGATTACTAAAAAAAAAAAAAAAGTCCAGATTTTCTTTAAATCAACGTAAAATTACAATTCCCAGAGCCTCACGATTGGTATCAGAATTGGTATAATTGAAAATGTCCTCTCTATATACTGAAGTAACTTGAGAAATATTTAGGCTTCGAACTATTCTCTAAATTAGACACATTTTCATTGCTGGTTGTAAATCAGGAGGTAAACGTTAAGGGTTTTTTCTCTTGCAAATGTATCTTCTTTTTTTTTTTTTTTTGAGACTGTGTTTGGTGGCCAGACACAAGTAAACAAAACCCCCCAAACTACGACAGAAATATGTTTCTTAAATAGAAACCTCATGTCATGCTTTTTGTCCTCCCGGCTATTGGCAAATACATAGACCACATTCAACAGAATTCATTAAAAATTCCAAATTGGTACTCATTTGTGATGATAAGTCAACTTCCAGTCTAGTCCAAACTACTGCGTAATAAAGGATGATAATGTAAGTTCATGGATTTTTGCTAACCAGTTTTCCCCCAATGTAGTTTCTTATGAGAAGAGCACACATTTTAATGACTATAGATTTTCTGAGTCGAGCCTGTCAGGCCTATACTGTTCATTAACATATTGTATATGTGGGAGCACTTATGCCACAGATTGAAAATACACTAACAAAGTAAAATATCACCTCAAAAAGCCATTTCTCATGGCCTAATATATTTTATGTAAACAAGCGCTGCAAAACTTTATTGATCTGAGGAAGAAATTACCATAGATTGGTGAGGCAGTCACTGTTGGGGCCCGAGTCAGAACGACATGGTGCAGGACTTTCATGCAATCAAGCCATTGGCTTCAGGCAAGTAAAGAAGCAACCATGGCCATAAGGAATTACTAACCCGCCTGGTCCTCTCGGGGCGGCCGGGCTTATGGGTGTCCTGTCGGCTGCGGGAGGGGTCGGGCATGCGGCGCTGGGGGTCGGCCGGCTGGGGGGGGGGTTGCTGCTTGGCGGCGGGGGTAGGGAGGGTAACCAGATGATTGTGAGTATGTGTGTGTGAGTGCATGGGTAGGACCGACCTGGGGGCTGGCTCGCTGGGACCCTCTGGGGCTTTCCCTCCCCATCACAGAGAGGGGAGGGCACTGAGAGGGTTGGGGAGGGGGGGTCAGATATTATGGCGGGGGGGGGTGGTAGTGCGTAGGGTTTTAGGGGGGTGGCTGTGGCTGTGGGTGCGTGGCGATTCCTGGGTTGCTAAGGTCGCGGGCCTGGGCTGGCTTGCGGGGACGGGGCGCCGGTCGGGTGGTGGCCGGCTCTTGGGTTCCGGGGGCCCTGGCTTCGTCCCTGGCCTTTGTCTCGGTGTCCGGCGCCCGGTGGCCCCCATGGCTGCCGCCTGGTACGGCTAAGCGCTCCTGTCTTGTGGCCTGGGGGCCGGACACTGGGTTCGCTTGTGCCTCTGGGCATTGGGGGGGCCCCTGTAGGGGGGCCCTCTCTGTGCCTGGCTGGTGGGGTGGGCGGTCCCCTCCTCCTCCCCTCCTGGGCTGCCTGGGTCCGGATGCTGGGGGGGCTTCTGGCCTGGGGGGCTCTCCTCCCCTCTCCTGGTCTGGCTGGTCTGGCTGGGTAGGATCTGGCTCCCTTTATGAACACACGGTTCACGTCGGCAGCATGCATGTATCTCCACCCCCACGTGCACGTGCACACTCCACACTGCTCCCTGTCTGCTTCATCCCTCCTCCTTACCTACAGTGTATTGATGGACAGTTTTTTTTTCTCGCTCATCTTAGTGTCAGATTTTCACCTTTGATGTAACATTCGTCTTTCCAGCAGATCTGGTATAATTGTTACAGCTTAAATTAATAACTTAGTCAAATCAGTGCTTGTATCCCCCACCTTTTCACCTTTCTTCCTTTTACTCTCTTCCACCCTCCCCTCACATTCTTCCCCTCTCCCTCCCCACACACACTAAATGTAACAAATAAATAAAAAATAATACGACAAAAAGGGGTTTATACAAATCTACACTCTAGTTTCTTGAAGCTATATAACCTCTTTTTGTGATAGTAAAACCTGTCCAACACAAAAAGCCTTCAGCTCTAATCTGTTTGCTCAGCTGTTGGACAGAACAAGTTAAAAAAAAAAAAAAAAAAAAAAAAAAAAAAAAAAAAAAAGAAAAAAAAAAAAAAAACTCTCAGACTATTGGTAAATATTGCGCCATTCCTGGTGTGAAAGCTTGAGTGTCCAAGTGTTTTGTGCTGCACTTGTGGAGTAATAAAATATGAACGTGATATCTAAGATAAAGACTCTAGTGGAGCTTTTTTTAAACACCATCTAATGGCTGTATTGCACCACAGCAGGATCCCCATCAGAAAAAAAAATACCCACTCCCCCACCGCCTCTCATCTCATTCTGAAAGGCTCCTTGAAATCTGCAGCAAACACTTGAAGCCCCTACATCGCATAGCAGTCCAGTTTACTTGACCAGAAAAGCTTCTTGCTGTGCAATCATGCAACATTGGAGGTTAGGAGTTCACAAATTCATTAAATGCTTTTCTAATTATTATTGATTGTGCAGAAGGGGATCAATGCAAATCATCAAGTTCAGAGGATATAGCGGAGAGATACAGTTTATCGTGGACAACAGTTTTTATAACATAAGTGGGCAAAGTTTTTACCCTTTTTTTCATCGCAAAAAAAATAGAATAAATAAAAAATTATATATATATATATATATATATATATATAGTTCAAAAGGAAACCTCACTTGAGTTAAACAACTTTAATATTTGGTACAGAAGCCTTTGTTAACAATTACAGAGGTCAAACGGTTCCTGTAGTGAGTGATCAAAATGATCAAATACTTATTTGTCACAGTAATATACAATTAAATTGTTTAAAAAAAATCTTACAACGTGATTTCGGAATGTTTCTTCAGATTCTGTCTCTCACTGTGGAAATGCACCTATGATGAAAATTTTAGACCCCTCCATGTGGGAGAACTTGCTAAATCACAGGGTGATCAAATAATTATTGACCTCACTGTATATAGTTTCCTTTTGAACTATATATATATACATATATTTATAAATAATAAAGGCTCCTAGCCTTGAGCAGCCGCCTAAAGAGGTGCACAAGAGACAATGAAGCCAGACGAATAAACAGGCTCTTCGCAACTCAACCTGCGAAAGTGTACGCTCAGTGGCAGGGTCAAAACAGCCGAGCAGACCCACCAAGGCTGGAAACTGAACAGTACTGGAAAAGTATATGGGAGAAAGAGACAGCACATAACAGCAATGCCCAGTGGCTGGTCTCTCTGAGAAAAGAACATAGCAACCTACCTGAACAGAATCCAGTAACCATCACAGTGGCAGACATCCTAGAAAGAGTCTCAGGTATGAAGAACTGGACAGCACCGGGCCCTGACATGATACATGCCTACTGGCTAAAGAAGCTTACCGCACTCCATGAGCGCCTGGCAGCACAAATGAACCAGCTGCTAAGAGATGGGACTCACCCCGAATGGCTAACGGAAGGGCGAACGATCCTGATCCAGAAGGATCCCTCAAAGGGTGCAGTCCCATCCAACTACCGGCCAATAGACTGTCTCTCCACAACATAGAAGCTCATGTCAGGCATCATTGTAACCAAGAAAAATAGGCACATGGATCAATACATGAGCAACACAAGGGCATTGGTAGAGACTCCAGAGGAGCCAAACACCAACTTCTGGTCGACAGAACAGTCGCTCAAGACTGTAAGTCACGACACACCAACCTGTGCACAGCCTGGATTGTTTAAAAAAAGGCCTTTGACTCAATGCCACACACATGGATCACTGAATGCTTGGAGCTGTACAACATCAACAGGACTCAAAGAGCCTTCATAGGAAACTCAATGAAGCTGTGGAAAACCACCCTTGACGCCAATGGGAAGCCACTTGCACAAGTGTCCATCAAATGTCGGACATACCAAGGTGACGCTCTGTCCCCACAGCTGTTCTGCATAGGTCTGAACCCCCTCAGGCAAATAATCAACAAGACTGGCTATGGATACCGACTCAGAAATGGGGCCAACATCAGTCACCTCCTCTACATGGATGACATCAAGCTAAATGCAAAGAGCGAGCGTGACATTGACTCCCTGATCCACACCACCAGGACCTACAGTACTGACATTGGGATGTCATTCAGGCTCGAGAAATGCAGCCGGATGGTGAGAAAGAGAGGCAAGGTAGTCCACACAGGAGGGGTCTCACTCCCAGAAGGAACAATAGCAGATATTGAGGACAGCTACAAGTACCTGGGAATTCCACAGGTAAATGGCAACCTGGAGCAGGCAACAAGGAAAGCTGCAACAGCTAAATACCTCCAAAGAGTAAGGCAAGTCCTGAGAAGCCAGCTCAATGGCAAAAATAAGACCCGGGCAATAAACAGATACGCACTGCCAGTTATCAGATACCCTACAGGAATAATAAGATGGCCAAAGGAAGAGATACAGACCACGTGGAGGGTGAGAGGGGCGTTTATTGTTTATATATATCTATATAGATATACATAGATATATATATATATAGTAAAAATCAAATGCCCCTCTCACACTACATGAGTGCTTTTTCTCCCCAAGCTCGGGTCCTCTACCAGAGGCCTGAGAGCTTGATGGTCCTGCGCAGTATCTTAGCTGTTCCTAGCAGTGCGCTTTTCTGGACTGAGAGGTCTGAGGTCTTTCCAGGTATCTGTTGTAGCCACTCCTCCAGCTTGGGGGTTACTGCCCCGAGTGCTCCAATTACCACAGGCACAACTGTCACCTTCACTTTCCATACTTTCTCCAGTTCTTCCCTGAGTCCCTGGTATTTCTCCAGTTTCTCATGTTCCTTCTTCCTGATCAGGGCTCCAGACTGCGACCAATTGCTCGCATTTTGCGACCAAAATTTGAGAGTGTGCGACTGAATTTTACATCCAGTCGCACATGTGCGACCAGTAAATTTGCCTCCCCCTCCCTCCGTATTTTTATACATTAAACGTGGAAAGGGCAAGTCAATGATCAATGAAATAATCAACGAGACGCGAGCGCACACGCACGCAGGCAGACACACACACTCGCGCACATACTCATGAAAAGCGAGCACGTACACTCTCGTGTTACGCCCGTCTGTGAGGCGGCCACTGCGTGTGAGAAGAATAAGCCACTGTGAGTGGCTAAATGCGTGGAGGGGCAGGGGCCTAGAGATAATCGAGCGCGCGTAAACATCTGTGGGAAGGAAACGGAGACAATCACAACCTGATATGTGCGTCTGAGCTATACGTAAGTGAACTATTGACTCGTTCTTCCGACCTGCGGCTAGTGTACCAGTGCCAGAGTGTACAGCAGGGGTCTCAAACTCGCTGCCCGCGGGCTATTTGCGGTCTCCAAGATGATATTTTGCGGCCCCCGCCTTAAGAAAGTTTAATGTTACTGCAGGCCGCCAGTTTTAATGAATGACAATTTTTCATTGT
This sequence comes from Oryzias latipes, assembly GCF_053564925.1. NCBI lineage: Eukaryota > Metazoa > Chordata > Actinopteri > Beloniformes > Adrianichthyidae > Oryzias > Oryzias latipes. The sequence goes on from NC_136238.1 coordinate 9,216,683, forward strand.
CGTGCACGGAGATGACTAACCAATCACAGTGGGGTAAATGACTCTTGGGGGTTCCTTACTTTCCTTTTTAGAACGTATCTATTCACTCGTAATTTTCTAAATACATGCAGTCAGTGCTGAACTTTTCTCTGGGTCACACAGACCCGGAGGAAGGTTTAGGTTTTGGTTACGACGGCGCATCAAACGGGTTACGGCAGCACACCGCTCCCGCGTTCAGCTGAGGAGAATAAATGTCCCACACTTACATGCGTGACAGCTAACGGGGCTTGAACTTTAAACACGCTCGAGCAAAAACAACATTAGTTTTAGACTCACTAAAAATACGTGGGGAAAATGCAACGATAGACGTGTTTGAGATGAACCGGCACCTCGCCTGGATCGTTGGGGAGACCAGGCCGGGGGGGGGGGGGAAGAGATGAATGTGAATCTGCAGCAAGACTGAAGGACAACAGGAAATTGGAATGGTCCTTAACATTCATTTTAGTTTTAATATTCTTCTCCCCCTTAGTGTGATCTGTCTTATTATATATTTTATGATTATTTTAATGTTTTGTAATGTATGTAGCCTTCCCATAATGCATTGTTTTGTAGTCTGTAGGGCAGCTTTCAGTCAGTTCAGTTTCCAGCTGTGTCCGGGTAGGTTTGCCCCTTGCTCCCACCCCTTTCTCGCGATATTTTTGTGATGATTGACAGTTGATGTTGGAGCAAAAACAAAAATATGTCTCACACCAGGTGATCTGCGCAGCGTTGAGTTCACCTGGGTGATGGCAAACATGCTTATTGTGCATCTTGGCTGCACCTATTTGGTGTCACCAAGATAAATTTCCATCTGTTTTCTTTACTATTTGTACTGTCATGACAGCGATGCTGCTGTCAGCTTACCTGACATAAAATGTGACACTGAATTTGAAACAGCACATTGTAATTTCTGCATCTATTATTAAAGTATTTATTAGTAATACAGTGGAAATTAGTAGATTTGGTTAGCATGTTGATTTACGGCATGCGCCCCTAAATTTTCTGGTTGTGCCCCTAAAATTTTTGGTTAGGGGCCACTGTGCTCCTAGTGAAAAAAGTTAGTCTGGAGCCCTGCTGATGTTCCCATCGCTTGGCACTGCCACATCCAAACGGCTTTCCTCTGCTCTTTGTCCGCCACTACAATGTCTGGTTGGTTCGCCATTAACATCCTGTCGGTCTGGATCTGGAAGTCCCACAGGATCTTTGCCCTTACATTCTCTACCACCTTCGGGGGTGTTTCCCGTTTTGACCTTGGGGTTTCCAGTTCATATTCTGCACACATGTTACTGTATATTATTCCAGCCACTTGATTGTGGCGCTCCATGTATGCTTTCCCTGCCAGCATCTTACACCCTGCAGTTATGTGCTAGAATGTTTCAGGCGCCTCTTTGCACAGCCTACACCTTGGGTCTTGTCTGGTGTGGTAGATCTACACCTTGGGTCTTATCTGGTGTGGTAGATCTACACCTTGGGTCTTGTCTGGTGTGGTAGATCTACACCTCGGGTCTTGTCTGGTGTGGTAGATCTGAGCCTCTATGGCTCTGGTGCTCAGGGCTTGTTCCTGAGCTGCCAGGATGAGTGCTTCAGTGCTGTCCTGTAGGCCAGCCCTTTCTAGCCAGTGGTAGGACTTCTTGATATCAGCGACTTCAGTTATGGTCCGGTGGTACATCCCATGCAGGGGCTTGTTCTCCTATGAGGATCTGTCCTCCAGCACTGTATCCTCTGCTCTCCATTGCCTGAGACATTCATTGAGCACACTGTCAGTTGGGGTCTTGAGCTTGATGTACTCATGCATCTTGGATGTTTCATCCTGGATAGTGGCTTCCATGCTCATTAGTTCTCGGCCTCCCTCCATACGGCTAGGATACAGTTTCAGGGTGCTGAATTTGGGATGGAACCCTCCATGCATGGTGAGGAGCTTTCGTGTCTTAATATCCATGGTCTTTATCTCTTCCTTTGGTCATCTTATTCCTGCATGTTATCTGATAACTGGCAGTGTTTAATTGTTTATTCTCCGGGTATTCTTCTTGCCATTAAGCTGTCTTGTCAGTACTTGCCTTACTCTGAAGTATCTGTGAAAGTGGGTGGGGTCTAAACGCTCATTGGCTAATCTTTTGACATCTATTTTTTCTGAGGCTCCTGGTCATTGCTATATTAAGCTAGTTTGAACTTAAATATAAAAAGTCCAAAAGGCAAAACCCAATTGCTAGCTTAAAGCTAGTGTTAATGCCCCCTAATTTTAGCATCAATTGCATGTTAAATCTAATAAAAGATCTAATTAAAATAAAAACATTTTCAGTACAGTCTCGATTTTATGTAGTTTGACAGAAAGTTCTGCTGCTGAAAAAGGTCTTTATGACATACAAACTCCATAGGGACACCATTACATTGTTTATCCCAGGAGTTACTTTCTTTCTAAAATAATGTTGCGATAAGAGAAAACTCAATAGTAGGATTATAGATGTTTTAAGCTTGTAAAACTCCTCACTACACACTTTGATACATATTCTCACTTTTCTCTCTGATTTAAACCCTCCACATTCAAACTTTCATTAGAAAATGTGTCCAGTGTTATAGATAAAAGATCTGATGGCGATTGAATAGTGATGTAAATTTGGTTAACTGAGCACATTCTGTAAAGGAGACAGAACATGGAGGAGACTGATTGACAACGTCAACAGCTATTTAGGATGCAGAACGATTTGCTGTAAAAAAAAATTGCAAATTTTTCTTTTGCATATTTTTGTAAGGGCTCAAAGAAATAATTGGAACGAGTCTTTGTTTCTATTACAGAGCCATCGTGTGCATATTAAATCTAGTATTTATAACTGTCTCAGTTTTGCAGCCCAGTGTTTCTCACATCTGAGAGTTCTCAGAGCATATTGTCCAATTTATTAAGCAGGGATTGGGCAATGACAATAAGCTACAGGGTGCTGGGTTATAAAGAAAGAAAATAAAAACTTTTTAATTCATTCAATTTGCGTCTGTAGTTGATCCATGTACGGAAAAACAAACGTCTGGCAAATCCAGATCAGCGATGTTTTTCTCTGTTTCTGTTGATAGCACCAATTGATATTCTCCTCAGTTCCTATACAGCCATGTAATTCCCTCTAGATGTTTTCCCCGTACACAGCAGCTTTGCCTCTGTTTGTCTCAATCTGTCAGTCAATCAGCAGTACTGCTTTGGCCTTAAACAAACTCATGCCGTGCAGGCCCTGCTTTACTACAACCCGTCGCACCTCCAGCTGATTGTGTTTCAGTTTTGGTGCAGATACTGTCAGGACCTGTCGCAAAGAGTCAATGAAAATCTCATTAAGTTGAATTTGTCAGAGAAAAAGCATCACACATTTTGGGTTCAACAAAAGGTTGCTACACGTTTTCTTCGTCTCGTTAGTCATGGAGAGTCCGTATTTTGGTTTCCATCTGTGTTCTCAAGAACTTAATGAAAAGCTGAAATTATTGTGACTACATCTTATTTACCTGCTTTAATTCCAATTCGTGAGAGCATGGGCTCACTTTGTCTTCCTGACCTCTGAATCTGCCCTGGCCTCTCACATCAGATTATTAATCTTCCTCACGGCATCTCTTCTCATCCATGTCCTCTTTTTCTGCAGCATCACCACTTCAAAAGGTATTGCAATGGTAGGCCAGAAGAAAAACTTTTTTTTGAAAGGATGAATTTGGATTGTTTTCTGTTTTATGAGACTCTGAAGCGGTTGAGTTTAAAAGCATCATCATAATTAGCTAATCCTGTCTTCAGGGTTAAGAATGATAATTATTAATCCATCAACTTTCTAAAGGTCAATTTATTTTGACAGAATTTGTATTTTTATTAGTGTTCTATTTTGCTAATTTAAAAGTATAAGCCCACAGAACAAAATGGACAGTCCAAGCAGCTCAGCAGACTCGTTTATGATTTTCACATCTCTAACATCTCTAAAGTTCACCATGCTGCCACCAATGAAGCCAAAAGTCTTAGCTGAGGAAGTCTTAACGTGATGTCAGAGATCGAACCTGCAAAAAAAAAAAAAAAAAAAAAGGTAGCATGGCTTGTAAACTTAGATTTAAAATGTTTTAATAATGATCAAAAAAAAGTCTCCGTGCAAAGCCAAACTGGGAGGAAAAGTTGTACCACTAAATAAAAAAGTTTACCAAGACAAAAAGTTTTGTAAGGGTTTGATTTGTTACGCGTGTATGCTATAGATTCACTCCAATTCTCTTTTGATCTACTGTAAAAGCATTTCCGGTGGTCTTCCAGTTATGATTATGCCAGTTTTAGCTAATATCAAAAAGCTTGTGCCTTTTTCTAGAACATAGTTTCTGTAGAGCTGCAGGAGTTCATTAAAAAATTCACGTCTTAAATGGGGGCGGGACTATTGTGCAGAGCAACCCCACCCATCTTTCCTCTCCCTGTTGCTGTGAGTTCAGGGCAGGGAGCTTGTGGCCCACTCAGCGCATTTTCAACGTCACAAATAAGATTATTTTCAAACGCAGTTTTTCCTAATTCAACACAATTTGAATAAAGAAATACCCAGGCATGTATAGGTTCCAAAAAGATCTGGGTTTGGAAAAAAAAATTTGCTCAATTTCTCCAGCGATTCTTTCCATTTGTATTAAACACTTTGCACATACTTGCTTCAGGTTTCAGTGCTAAGGCTATTTCAAGCTTGATCTGTGTCTGAAACCTTCCACAGCAGTAAAGCTCAACCTTTGTCTGAGGAGGTGGACTTGCAGTCCCGTGGGATTTCTTTTTTTCTTACACGTGAGCCTGATGTCCAATGTCAGTAAAAATAAAATATAGCTTCCCCCTGGACCTTTGTGCAGCCAAGCAGCAATGCTTTACCCATGGTTTTGATAGAGACCTTCCTGGGAGACTGCAGTGGCCTGTCTTCTTTTGCACCTCTTACTTCATTTCAGCATGCCTCGGGAACGACTATTCTCTGAGACCCACAAGCCCATGAACACAGATAGTGGATCGTAATCCACTTGCCACTGCCGGTGATTGATTGTTTGCAGAGCTCAGAGCCACCTGGTGCGACTCAAGTTTGCAGGACACTCAGCCAGGCACGTTTTCGACAGATTCTGTCAAATTTTACTTCTTATCCGACCAAACTATGTTTAAATTTGATGTTTGCTTTAATGTGGAGATATTGCATTTTCTTTTTGAAGTTCAGGCCTTGATCTTCAAAAAAAAGTAATTCTGGGGCCGTACCTTGGTCCAGACCTTTGATTCCGACGAGTCGACCCAGAGTAAGGAGTCGGCGATTCCATCTGACATCGCAGTTTTCAAAGGTAACCCCTTCTTGGCTGTTTAATTACTCAGAAAGATATCTATCTATCTATCTATCTATCTATCTATATAAATATCCCCCCTATCGTCAAGGAAGCCCTCAGGACTCTGCAATCACAAAAGGTTGGAAAATTAGATCAAATTTGTTTGCGTTTGATGTTGAATATTCACTTTAGCTCAGCCAACCTTGGAAGAGCAAGCAGACCCCTTTTTAAGATGACATAAAAATGCAAGCGGCTGTGTGATCCTCTCTGCCCGGACAGCTTTTGCTTACATCTGCCAAATTTTTCCCCCTGTCAGAATTAGTCATTTGTGGCCTTTTCCCTGCCCCAAAAGCATCCTGCTGATGTTCCAAAAAAACAGAAAGAATAGGTCAACACAGGGAAAGTCCCACTGTGCCGCTAAAATAATGACAAGCTCCTAAGTAATGAAGGCAGAGAAGGGTTTCAAACAACCTCATGCTCAAGGATGTCAAGAAAATGATTGATGGTGTGAGGCGTGCAGAAGGTAAGTCAGATGAACATGTTCTTCTGATTATACTGACAAAAGGCACCAGGAAATCAAATCCTCCAGGTGAAATGTAATTGTCATGTATCCATTATGTATTTAGATCAGCTTACACCCATAAAGTGATGTAATGCCAATGGAAAAATATTACGTTTTTTACTGCTTATCTCTTATTTTGTTAGCGTTATGTCAGACGATCTGCACTGGAGTCTGTGTATCGGGCCTGTATTTCATTTGTAGCTCCCTGTGTTGCATGCTGACTAACCGGCAGGATTTCAATACCGGTTAAACTTCCCCGGGGAGAGTTTTACCTACTGGAAAAATTGGATTTTAATTGAATTTTGTCAGAGAACATTGAACATAGACATCCTCATCTTACATTTAAAAGCCTTCAAAATTTACATTTTATGATCCAATTTACAAAAGGCCATTTGGTCAATTTTAAGAGAATACACATTTTTACACCACTTTTAACAGAAAATACTGGAAATTTAAAGAGAATTCATGATTACTGATTATCAGATCACTGTTTCATTATTGCACTTTAACTTAATGCAATCTCTTTTTGTATACTCAACTGTCTGTGTTTTTACTTACTACATTTATCCACTTTCATTGAAAAGTCGATGTAAACAAGTTCAAAACTCTTGCACCACTATGCAAGGCCTGCACAAACTACTTGCCTCACTGCAGATATTTAATAATAAGTATTATTTTTTAACTTATTCCTCTTCTCTGACCACAGTCATCTCTCAAACAACATTAAATGCTTTGTGTCTAGAAAAATCTTATAGCCAAGCAAAAAATAAATAAATAAAAAAATAAAAAAGGGGGATGCTGGATTACCTCCATTGTTGTTGTCGATAGCTTAGCTTCTGCTGTAGTCGTACTACTGTGACGCAAAGCCACGCAATGGGTCTACACCCTCCATGCGTCGTGACGGTCCAACTTTGAGTGGAAACAGTCACCCTGAATTGCCCAGACCACTCTAAACCGGACCATGCCATAACGCTAAGTGGAAATGAGGCACAAAAAATCTTTCATATATCGAAACAGAGCTGTGAAAGAAAAAGTCTGAAGAAAGATTCACCAGATTTGCACCACTTTGACATTTCACACCAAGTCTCTTCCAGTTGTAAGTGGTGGATATGCGCTAGGATTGGGAAGCGACAGTCCAGTGTGAACACTATGGACTAAACATGTCACATGCCCGAAGGGAATGTAGGATGACACAAAACAAGCTAAACCGGGTAACAACCGACCTTGAACAAGCTATTTCCCCCTAATTCAACACCAGAACATACTGTCCTTAAGTTTATTTGTAAAGGTATGTGCCCTTTTAGGGTGGTGGTCAAATTAAAGCACTTCAAATTTGCTTTGGTTTAACTGTTTCAAGTTGGATCCAACTGTTGATGAATAAATAGAATGGTTTTTATACAGTAAAAGGTGTATCAGTTTATTCAAAGTAAAAAAAGCAGAGATTCATCTTCTTAGTGGAATATATCATATCTTAACATGTGTACCATGATACACATTGTATCGCCAGACTTTTGCCAATACACAGCCCTAGTTTTTACTTATTAGCAGTGTGAAATACAACCTTAAACCCCAGATACATGCCTGACGTTCACTGCGGTTCCATTGATTCCAGTAGCTTCAAGACTTTTGTGTCAAAAAAACGTAATCAACACTGATCCGTGTCCTACTCCATAATAAAGAAAAAAATGCTGCAAATGTTGCTAGAAATCAACCATTTCAATTTATACAGGTAAGGATGTTTTAACTTTTGACTTCTAAACACGTCTGCTTCAATGTTTTAGTCTTAAAGTCCAAATTGAAGCTTAATGGAGCTTTGCGTATGCTCTCTAGAAATACGCGGAACCTGCAAGAAGCAAGAGTGAGTGCCTTAGAGATTGAGTCGTCTTATGTCCGGGTAGGAAATGAGCTGCGAACCAAACTCATATTTCATTGATAAATTGTTCTTTGGTCTGCCAAAGATAAAATATTATCATTAGAGGTGTTAGAAAAAAATCGATTCTGCAAAATACCGCGATAGTTCATTTGCTGATAATTGTATCGATTCAAAATACTGTCAGGACGATATTTCTTTACTTATTTCTGAGCGTCCTTCAGTGTCTGACTCTTGTTTTCCACTTCACCCTCCAACCGCTAGTTGGAAGCAGAGCACTTGGAGCCTCTTTGAGCAGCTCTACACCACACAAAACAACAGGAAGACCTCAGCTAGTGGCAGGTTTTTTCATTGTTATGAGACATGAACTGCTTCGTTTTTACTTGGGATAGACACCAAATCGAAACTCTGTGCCATGTTGCTGCTAGCGACATATAAAAACGTGGATTCCGGTGCTTTTTAGCAGCGGCTTAGATAAAAACGAGTGAAGCACTGCATCTTCACAGTGGCTAATGCACTTAGCATAAGCTATAATGCTATTGGAAAAGCGGGCCACAGTTCTGCAGAACCTCTGTCATGGTGCCTCTGTCAGTTCTCCTCCCCCTCCCCTCTCTGCTTGGCCAATGATCCATCCCAGCTGCATCCACTCACCTCATCACGCTCCAGGACCAGTATTCATCGGCAGTTCGTTGCCCCTGATGGTGCTTAGTCTGGTCACCGTTGTTTTCATGCTATGTACTTTTTGCTCTCGCCTCACGAACATTTGCCTTGTCTTCAGGACCTTCAAATCCACGAGTGGACGTCAGCATTCTTGACTACCCAAGCCGTTCAGCATCCGAAGCTACCTACCTCGCCACGAAGCTTCGCCGAACCTCCAGCTTTGTCACGAGCCATCGCCGAACCTCCAGATACGTCACAAGCCAATGCCGAACCTCAAGTCTCGTCTCGAGCCCACGCCGATTGTCCAACCTCGTCGCCTTCCTGCTACGCCTCACACCAACCACATCGGAGAAAATAAAACTCCTTACTTACCACTACTCACCTGTTGTCTTCCTTCCGGGTTCCAGCATCTGGGTCTGCCTAGCATAGCTAGTCATGACAACCTCCAAGCTATAGATTATGGTTTAGCGACCTGATCGATCTGAGTGATGTGTGCAACGCTCTGAAAAAAGGGCAATGTCGCGGCTATGACAGCTACTATTTTACTTCTGTGTGTGTGAGAAAGAGCAGACTGAAATGTAAACAAAGCATCTTTGCCACATTAAAGCGTCTCCTTCATCCTGTCATGCTGCTGCATCATCATCACACTTTATTGTTTCTGGAAAGAATTAGTGTCCCTCCCTTTGTCTTTGAAGTACCATTCAGGCTTCTGTTTCACGCTCTGTTTAAAAAGGGCTGTAGAAGCTACATTTAGCAATACTGTATTGGAAATAAACAGCACTTTATTTCCTCAATCATACTTTAGAACCATATTGGTTAAGGCACATTCATTTTTGTCTTGTACTGACACATTTTGTTGTGGAAATCAGACAATGTTGACTCTTAACTTTCAATTTTTTTAAGCTATTAATTTGCCTGGGTAAAAGCAACTTGTACATGAGATACAGTTGCAGTGCTTAACATTCTGATCATTAAATCAATAGAATGACAATTTTATAACAATTGAAGACCAATTGAAATTCAGGTAGAGTTTTTTTTTTCTAAGTTATATTTAAAAAAAAGAAAAAGAAAGAAAAATGTGTTGCGGTACAATATCGGATATGTATCGTATCGCCAGACTCTTACCAATACACAGCCCTAATTATATGTGAATACAGTTCACTCTGAAAGGTCTAAGAAAAGCATGATATAGGCACTAAGAGCTTTGAAATGCATCCATACCAGTACCTCCAAATTGGTAAGGAGTGCTGTCCCCGATATTTAGAATAATTTTATTCTCCAAATCGTCAATCGATTTGGATTATGGTATATTGTTTGGCATATTCTTTTTTTATTTTCTCACAACCAAAACCAGCAGCATGGCGGGTTTAAGGTTAAGTAAAGGTTGGTGATACGTGCTCCATAACTGAAAATATGATATATTTCACATTCACATTGTCTTTATTTTTGCTTCATTCTTCTGTAAATGGAAACTTATTTCGACTTTGGTCTGCAAACTTTCCCCAACTTCTTTTGTTTGCAGTTCCAGTTAAACTTTTCTTAAATAGTGAATTAATACAGAGGAAACAATTTAATCCACTAAATACCTGAAGGGGAAAATGATTGCCATTTGAATTTATTCATACTGGATGCAGACTATAATCATTCCGGCCCAAAGCTGTTATTAACCGAATTTTTCAGCACACGTAGTGGTCTTGAAGAATAAAGCTGTCTGATTGCTTTGTTTGATAATATCTTCAGTGTATTTCATTAAACTACCTTAAAAGAATCAAAGTGGATATTGTTTAAGTTGGTCACAGAAGGCACAAACAGCGAGAAGAGAGTGGGAACAGATCAACCTTTTCTGCAGGCTCTTTTGTCAGCAGCACAGCTCCTGCCTCTTTGGGATTATCAAGCTACGTTATTATTGCAGAACATTTGTTTTAACTCAGTGGTTTTGTCAGTAAAATCATGATAATTACATTTTTTATGTTGCTGCTCGGTCAGCTGTCCAGCTGCTCCTGCTTTTTTGTCATAAAAACACTTTAATTACACCATTCCTTCCTTTATACTGGATAATGAATGGATCTATACTTAATTCCCATATTTAAAATTACTTATCGACTGTTTTTGAAATGAATTTATAATGTTAGTATGATACTGATCTGCAGGTGCTGAGAAGGTAAACGAAGACAACTGACAAAAAAAACTAAATTTGGTCATTTGTTCAGCATCCACGTCAATTTTTGCAACAGAGGTGTCTAAAATAAGCTTTAGCATTTTTGTGATTCATAAAAGTGAATGTGAAATCATTTAATTAAGCTTCCTCCAACAAGTAAATTTAAATAAAAATAATAAATCCTCAGAATTTGTGCTTTTGGCAGAATGCGAATGGTCCCCATTCATAATTCACAACAGATCAATGATGTCAAAGTGTTTGAAATGCAGCAAGTAATATAATGGAATACTACAGAAAGTACATTTTGTGGAATATTTTCTGTTATCTTTGCTGACTGGTTATAATGTAGCTTGTCAATAACAACATAAAGAAGGAAAAGTCTCAATGTGGTCTTTTAACTCTTTGACGCCAGAGAATTTTCTCCTTAGATCTTCAATACAGTTAAATATCCACTCCAATGAAACTTCTGCTTTCATCATTTTCTTGCAGCATTCTCATGATAGAGGACAAATAAAAAGAAAATTATGATAAAATGATTTTTTTTTGTATTTATAAATTCAAATCACTGGTAATCAGGAGCAGACAAAAAAATTAACGTTTAAAAAAGAGCCTATTTTTGCGATAGCAAATATGCTCCATTCTGATGCATCCACTTCGTGTCCGTCTTCCTTTTTCTCGTTTCAGTTGGCTTCTGGCTCAAAACTGTACGGCTGGATAGCTCCAATATATCTTGCCATTTTTGTTGTTAAGTTGGGGTCTTGAGGGGCTGTAAATTAGCGGGAGAGCGCATAACCAGAGGGATGACGGGAAGTGGTGGCGGGGTTGCTTCATGACAGCTCAGAGGAGAATACCTGATGAGATACTGCGACTCCGCAGAAACAGTGTCCTGGAAAACAACAAAGGTTTTAGGATTTTGGCCATTCCATTAGGAAGGCTTTTGAAATAGCTCAAAAGATCATTGATGCCGTTTTTTTAACCCTTCAGAATTCCAATGGATTCTGAAGGTGACTAAACCAGGTTTGTGCTGAAATGCAACAATTTCCAGTAGGAAAGTGTTTATGCAATCAGCATAAACATTTTACTACTGTAATCGATTCAGCTTCAGAATCCATTGGAATTACATTAATAGTGTAAACGGTTTAAGGGTTACGATTGATTTATTTTCTCCAGTATTAATCTTTAAACAGAGGTGTCTTTTTTAATGCAGAGGATAAAATAGGAGCTTTTAAGTTCTCACTTGTTAAGGTTCTTTTTTTTTTGCTTGTGTTGTGATATCTCCATCTCTTTATGAAAGCAAGTTACAAAAAATAAATAAATAAATAAATAAAATAATTTCTGCGATTGACCACAATTTATATATAGTATCTTAATAAAATGTCTACACACCCTTCACAGCTAAACTGCACATAGCATTTCCATTTGAAAACATTGGGAAACTCCAAACTTTATCTCTCAAATATGATTAATCCAAAAAACAAAACCTTTCCTTTGTGTATAAATCATGCCTTGTAAAGATAACCAGGTGCTGATGTAAAATTTGATATCAAGTTTATTATGCCTGCTAGTGTAAGCAATCCCCCTATGTGTCACATCAATATCTTTAAATATTCTATTGTCTCCCCCCCATGCGCTGAAATTCCAGCTCTGATTTAGTGTTTGCTGCATTTAGTAATCCAGCAGTAGAAATCAATAGCATTTCAGCAGATATAGAGTGTGGCCCTTTCTCTAGATAAACGGAATCATCAGATTTTCATGATGCCACACAAATTCCACTTCAATGGGCTTGACCTGCTTTTTTATTAAGCAGCAGAAGTTTATATCGAAGGTTTGCTTTGGAAACGGGGACAACAGATGCTGGAGAGGATATGCTTTGACCAGGGAAGAGTCATAGTTTACACTTCAGTAAGGGTAAGGGCAGCAGAAACCCCCTCAGGAGACAGATATAGGGACACAGACATGCGTGTCCCTGGCCTTAGGGACTGAATGTCCCTTTACATCTGAAGGACTTTGAAGGTTCTTCCTTTTCGTAGCGCATCCTCCAAGCTACAAGAAAAATGAATTCAGGAATGAAAATACTACCTTCTGTGTTTGTGACTTCATGCTCGGAAAGGCATTTGATTGATTCCAACTAGGTGTTCCAGGAACACAAGTGTTTGATACACAATCCTGGGGTTTAGACTTTGGAGAAGCATCGTCGCTGTAGGGCTGAGATCTTTGTGTGCAAAGATCTGTATCAGCGCCTGCGATCGCGCTGCATTCGTGGAAGGTAATAGAATGTAGCCACCATGATAAGGTCTTAACTAAGCAGCCAATTCAGCTCTTAACAAATCACCAAATGGCTCCTATCACTCTGCTTATCCTTTTGCTGACACTCAGCTCTTTTTTATTTATTTATTTTTATTTTATTTACTACTTGTCAGACCTAAAGCTTCACGGTGGAACCAGAGGGTGAGGGGTTAGGAAGTGTGGATGCCAGAGGTTAGAAATTCGTGGACAGAGTTCGACCTCTTAAAAGAAAAGACTAGATTTAAAGTCTGGACGATTTTAAGATATTACGTAAAATAAATGTTGTGTGTCTTAAAGTCAGTTTCTAAGGGAACATTCAGACTGAAAATATAATTTCGTCCGGAGCAAGTCAGCTTAATTTGGTCAAGATCGAGTCCTGAATATTGAGTTAGGTCTGTATTCAGACTGCCTTTCAACCAGACATTTCTGTTCCACACCAAAGCCTGTAAACAAAAGCATGTGACTAAATATCTCTTCAGTCATTGGCCAATAATTACGGCAAAGCAACTAGAGGCAGAAATTATGGAAGTCCTGCGCTTTGCAATCCTTGTCCGGATGATTCACTGATTCAAACTTATATTTTGCAGACCAGTTTTGAACGTCTGTACCAACGTCACGTACAACAATTTTTATCTGCTGCTTTGGTACGGCGGAGGCACAGCTGCTACTGAGGAGACAGCTAAGAAGGTATGCTGACAAGTGTTCCTGACGTATAGATTGTAGGGAAAATACTGAGACGCAATGTGTATCACGTTAAAAGTTGTTTTAATGCGCTTGCATCTATTCGGTCACATTTCAATGAGTTGCTGTGTTTCATTGTAGCTTTACGTTTGTCTCTGTTCAAATCGCAGTGCTGGAGGCCATATTGGTTCAGTTGTTCTGCTCCAAGCCTATTCAGATTGAGGAAACTCAGAGTGAACCAAAGCTCAGTCCAATTAGAAACAAACCAAAACCACCTTTAAAGATGGGTCAGAAAGTCATTCCAGGTCACGAACCCAAAATTCCCTCAGGCGTATTTAGACTAAAAATTTGTTCTGGACTATCGGTGGAACGTTACTTTAGTTTACGTTAAGCAAACCAAATGTGTCCAGTCTAAATAAACTTTACATTTTGGCATCTTGGAGTGCGCATTTGGTCCTGTTGTGTGGCCTGCATCAGTTTCCTTTTTAGGGCAACTGTGAAAGCTTCCCTGAACTAAACAACTGAATTCTGGTGCACCTGCAAATAAACCCCCAAACGGTTCACATTGATGACTGACACTGCACAAAGTAGTGTGCTTTTGAAGTATCAGAACAACAAAAGAGCACAAATCTAAAAAAATAAAAATGAAAAAATTGCTGGAAAACCTGGGTGATCACAATGTAGTGGGGAGGTCCAGAGACTTCAAAAGACTAGCTTGTAGAGTTTGAGGCAATATCAAATGCTGATGAAACAAATTATTTAAAAAAAAAAGAAAACATCTAGTTCAGCATCTTACTTTAACATCCACTTAAACCCCTGATTGCTGGTTGGTGGTGCATCAAACCAAACCTTTTTTCGGCACTACAGATGTCCTTCAGCAAAAACTGCCACAAGAAAACTTTTTAACTATTTTTTTTCAATTCAACTGGGTCTTTGAAAGAAATATTAAAACATAAATGAGAAGAAAGTCGTAAAGAACTGAATTTAAAGTAAGCTTTGACTGCTTTTGACTTTAGGAACTGAGAAAAGACCAGATCCAGATGACCGGAGAGATCTGGCTGGTACATCCTGGGTCAGGAGGTCAATCATGCATTCTGATTGCAGGCGTCTAATGCAAAGTCCTCAGCAATTTGCTTTACACTGATGAATAATCAAATTGTAAGCCCCAAAACACTATAATAGTCGAAAAGTAGGATGCTACAGTGTTAATCAAGAAAGTAGGTCACGTTGAATGAGAATGCAAATTCGGAATGGTTTCCTTGTATTTTAGTAAACCTAAGTACTCGTGTAATGCACAGTTATAAATGGTTTTTTTTTTTTTTTTGTCAAACTACAAACTGGTAAATCATCTAATTCATTTAAATCAAACTGCAATCATAAAGTTCTTCTGCTCCAGATATCAAGAACAAACTAAGTTAAACATTGTTTGGGAAAGTTGCAGCGGAAGTAAACTGGCTGTGCCTCCTCTTCATCATTCCAGCACGGCGTGCAGAGCAACTCCCCAGGGTTGTGTTTTTAAGTGCACTTGTCACACGGCGTGCTGTCAGAGCATGACGCACTTGTTCATCAAAAATGCAGACGAGGCACTTTGATCACAAACTCCGGGGCCCGGA
This sequence comes from Oryzias latipes, assembly GCF_053564925.1. Taxonomy (NCBI): domain Eukaryota; kingdom Metazoa; phylum Chordata; class Actinopteri; order Beloniformes; family Adrianichthyidae; genus Oryzias; species Oryzias latipes. The sequence goes on from NC_136238.1 coordinate 9,231,805, forward strand.
GAGCCGCTGCGCAGGTGTTCACTGCTCTGACAATGTCACTGCCTCTGTTCCATCTGCTCTTACCACAGCATCCATATGCATGCTGTTTGCAAACTAGCCTCGCATGATCGTAACCGCTTCCCCTCTTCTTTGTACAGGGATAAGGACCACTCTGAAATCAAGAGCACCTTGAGAAACACCACTTGGATAAAGTTCTCTTCACCTCTGGGATATTGCTCAAAAGATGAGCAAAACCTGGGTTGTAACCTTAACAGAAACATCCATAGTTAAACAGATGATTGTTTCAATGATGCCATTCGGAGACAGCACCCAAAAATAGCCCCACAGAGAGTGAATAATGGAGCCACTGCTGGGACGCTGACGGCAAAAACATGGCGGTTTTATTGGTGCACGAGCACATATTCCGATACACAGCTGGAAACTTGACATTCCGCATAAAACCCATTCTGTGAGCAGCCAGAGTGGGTCAATAATTCAGTCTCAATGGGCCATCACCACAGCCTCTCCTGATGCCTCCATCCGTAAGTGCTTTGACTTCAGGCAAAGGGACATCTGCTAGTTTGCAGACAGTAACTTGCTAACTTAGACATTAGCAAGTTTTTTTTTAAGGTGATTTGTGTTTTTTTACTTGATTGTTGTAGGTTGCTCTATGTCATTCATAACCCCTATTGTAACAGTAAAATCTGTCCAACACACACAAGAGGCCTTCAGCTGTTATCCGTTTGCCTAACTGCTGGACAGGACAAGTTAAAAAAAAAAAGAAAAAAAAAAGAAAAAAGACTGTTTCATGTCTTGAGTCCTTGAATTAAAACATCTTTTGTTTTTGTCCTGATTTTTTGGAAAAGAGGACATCTCAAATCCTTTAAGCCAGTGTTTTTCAACCTTTTTTGAGCCACGGCACACTTTAACCTTGACAAAAATCCCGCGGCACACCAGCATCCCAAAAAAAAAAAAAAAAAGCAGAAACTCATAGTCTGTTTTGATCTACCCCCCCCCCCCCCCCCCGGCAATCTGACGTGCATTTTTGTGATAATTGTGGCAGAAAAAGCAGGAAGTTGCAGATGTTTTTCTAAAAGATGTAATAAAAGTTAAGTTACATACAAACTGTATGTTCGTTGTGTTTTCAAGACGCTGTCCCTTTAAGCCAATGCATCATGGGAGATGTAGTGTGAAAACTGCGACAAAACGGCAGAAAGACTCGCGTCTCTGAGCTTCATGGTTTTGTTCACTTGTTCCACGGTCTGATACCGGATTCTGTGGAAAGTTACACAGCTAAAGACGAGCTTTAGCTGGTGTTTTTGTCGGAACTGACTGAGTTATGAGCTAAATTGGAACAAGGAAGTGGAGACTTTAACCACTTCTGATTGGTCAGACTGATGACATGTGATTAAGCCTTCAAGAATGATTGGTGGAGTCGTGGAGATGGTAAAAGCTGCGGGACTTTTCCTTACACAGTTATAGCTGCAGCTATTTCGCGTTACCGTCATTCTTATCAAAATGTCTTTAATAGAATCAAATAAACACAACGAAAAAAGTATTTTATGATCGTTTATATTCCTAACTACTCAGTGTTTTATCAGGACCTGTTTGGATGAACAAAGAGCTGATTTCCTGGAGATGGTTAATGTTTTTAGATCAGTTAATGAGGGCAATTTTCCACGGCACACTTGACCATCTCCCACGGCACACTAGTGTGCCGCGGCACACTGGTTGAAAAACACTGCTTTAAGCTATAATTACTTTCTTTGAGATCTATTTAGAGTTGTTTTTAATTTGATTTTACTTTTTTTGTAACAGAGGCTACAATGATTCAAGATTCATTTAATGCAATTGTCATTAGAACAACAAAATTGCATTTGGAGCAGACAATCACCCTAATCATTTCAAAGCTCAAAAGAAAAAAAAAAAACTCAGATTCACCAAATAAATACCCAAGAAACACATAACCAAAGTGAAGCATTACTACTACTACTACTACAAAAAAAAGAGCCTCCTCTTCAAATCAGCGACTTTCTCATCTGAAACTGACCCCCCCACACACACATAGAACAGGGGTTTGGATAGAGCAATCAGGCCTACTGTCCCTGCAAGCAGCATGCTAAAATAACCCACACTCACAAAATCATTGGGGTTTGGGATTCTAAGAAGAGGTGACACTGGGCGTGAATGGTGAGTTCATCCCCATAAAATCTGGGTAGACAATCTTACGAAAAACTTTAAGTTTGGCAGTGTGTTTGATTAATGCGCGCCTTTCCCCCAGTGAGAAATTTCAGCTACAAGGAAAAGGCCCATTTTGAAAATTGTTTACCGGCATAATCAAAAAAAACCTCCTGCCGCGTTGTTTATTTGCAATTTTTATTACTTTTGACGTTCGAGTTTATGAATCAAGCTGTGAACTCGATCCAGTTGTGGTTCGTGCACATAAAACACACATCTATGGGTCCAGATGAAATGGTGATGCCTCCATCACCTACCAGGCTCCCATTGCGTGATACGGACCCAACAAGTTGTGAGATTGTAATTAGAACACCTAGCTATTAATAAGAAGCAGTTGGAAGCCGGTGGCTGATTATTCATTACCTCTTGTCTACAGACTTGCACAGCTGCCTGAGCAGTGTGTTGCTGTCACAGTCGCCCCATCTGCTTGGTGCTTGTGGTTAAAGTAAGCCAATAAAATAAATAAGGAGAAGAAAAAGGGAAGAAGGCGGATTAGTCAGGAAAAAACCTGAGAATAAAATCAAAGCCTAAATGAAAATGCAATTTACTGATGTTGAAAATCCTCTTGAGATGGACATAAGGCCCTATTATTAAGCTGAAAAAAAACAAGCTGTGGTTTTAAAAAGCAGCACTTTTAACGCCAGCAGATATTTGAATGTCATGGAATGTTGAATCTGAATTTAAAAATAACCGATTCAATTAAAGATAGCTAAAACTACCATCATTTTCTATTTTGAGTGCTGCAGCACTCATTTAATCAGCTTGAGATGAGCTTTTCAGAAATAAATGACTTTTCATTATTAGGTTCTGATTGACTAATTAATTTCTCTGAGATAATTTGACAGCTTCATGTCAACTTTTTGCCAGCAGATTTCTTCATGGGTTGGGTAAACAATATTTTTAACTATTCACTAATATTTAAACTATTTAACTATATGTTTAAATGACTTCTTTTATAAAGAAAACATGAATACAGAAGCTCATCATCTGGAATTTCATCAAATATAACTTTTTCATGTTATGGTTCTGATTTTTATGGTATTTTTGAAAAAAAGAGGGTTCAAAAGGTACAACGTTAACTAGGCCTATTTAAACTGTTTGTGTGAAAGTACATTTTTTTAAACACAATTTAACAACTAAATGTCAAGCGGTTAGTCCAATATTTATTATCATATGGTATAATGAATTCAAACGTTGGACCAACCATCTGGGAGGCATTTCAAATCTTTTAGGCAGGAACAACAAAAGTTGCTACATTTTTAGTTGAAAAGTAGTTCTGTGCGACTGTTTGAGAAAGCTGACGACAAATGTGGATTATCTGAGACAAAAAGAAAGACGAGGTTGGTTTGTAGAAGACAGTAGCTGTGTTTCCATTACACAAAAGGAAAACTATTGAAATTCTAGAAGTGTCGAGAAAACACAATTTCGCAATGACACCGTTTCCCTCAAATCATAAACTCAAACCAACTCATGCAACAAGGCTACGTTCACACTGCAGGCTGAAACAACCCAATTCCGATTTTTTGCCCCTATATCTGATCTTTTCATGACAGTCTGAACGACACAGATCCGATCTTTTCAAATGCGACCCAGGCCACTTGGGTATGTGGTCCTGAATCCGATACGTATCCGATCGTTTGAAATGCGACCTCCATCTGACCGGCCAGGCCACATGTATCCGACCCGTACGTCTTCATTCTACGTTGAAGTTGGCAGGAACGAGAACATAAACGTCAAACATGGCGGACGATGCTGCTGAGACCAGTCAGTGGACGGGAAGCGAGGTCACCGATTTGATTCATATTTGGGGTGACCGCTCTAGTCAGGCCAAACTGAAGGGCTCTGCGCTGGCGCAACCCTGGCCTCTGCCTGTGGCTGGCTTGCCACCTCCTGGTTGCCTGGTCACCTGGGGAGGGGGGGGCGCCTACCACGGCCGGCTGAGGGGCCAGTAGCTCGTGGTGGGCCTTCTTCCCCAGGTTGTGCCCATCCGCCTGCTCCTTTCCCGCTCCCACCCAAACAAATGTTGCACACAAAGCACATAGCGCTCCGGGAACTGGATGGGTGGGACATGCTGGCGAGGCTCACTGGGGGTGTCTCTCTTTGGGGTCGCGTCGGCACCCGCCCTCCATTCCACTTTTACTCGTATATTAGACACCCTGATTCACCTAGGGCCTTGTGGGGATGGTCTGGTGGAGGGTGGTACGGTGAAACATCCGTGCTCATCTTTCACTAGGGGGCTGGCTTGCGGAGACGGGGCGCCAGCTGGGTGGTGGGTGGCTCATGGGTGCCTCGGGGCCCTGCCTTCGTCCTCGGCCAGCGTCTCGTTGGCCCCCATGGCTGCTTCCTGGTATGGCTAAGCGCGCCTATCCTGTTGCCTGGGGCCCCAGACGCCGGGTTTGCCTATGCCTCGCGGAGCTGGGGGGGGGCCCTGTAGGGAGGCCCCCTCTGTACCTGGCTGGGTGGGTCCCGTCGCCGGGGGTGCTCCTGGCCTGAGAGTCTCTCCACCCCCTCCTGGTCTGGCTGTGGAGAATCTGGTTCACCTTATGAACACACGGTTCACTTCGGCAGCGAGCATGTATCTCCACCCCCACTTGCACGTGCACGTGCACAGCGCCACACTGCTCCCTGTCTGCTTCATCCCTCCTCCCAACCCAAAGTGTTTTGATGGACACATATTTTCTGCTCATCTTAGTGTAAAAATTTCACCTTTGGATGTATTATTTGTCTTTTCAGCAAATGTGGTGTAATTGTTACAGCTTAAAATAATCAATTAAAATCAGCGTTTGTATCCCCCACATTCTCCCCCTCTCTCCCTTTTTCTTCTCTTCAACCCCCCTCACATGTTTCCCCTCTCCCTCCCCACACACACACTAAATGTAATAAATAACTAAAAAATAATAAAACAAAAAGGGGTTTATACAAATGTACCCTCTGGCTATCCGAAGATACATAACCTATTTTTGTAATAGTAAAACCTTTCCAACACAAAAGGCCTTCAGGGTTCATCTGTTTGCTCAGTTGTTGGACATAAAGATTAAAAAAAAAAAACACCTCCTCCAAGCGCAAAAACGTTTTTGATAAATGCACTTTTTTTCTAAATTGTCATGTTTCCTGTCATCTTGACTATTATCGCAAATTCAATTTGCTCACTTTTATATTCAATGGAAATGCTGTTACTAACTAATGGGGTTTAAATGGAAGACCCATTGGAAGTAAGGAAGCTGTAGGAAAGGTGTCTTACCCTATATGACAGCTTTTTATACAAATATAAACCCATTGATTAACAAATGTTGCTTTCATTAACCAAATTACTGAATCCTAAGGAACTGCAAGACAGTTGAAACCAGTTACGGGGTGTTTCAAGGACCTAATCAGGACTTTTCCACTGAAAAACAAGGCAACAAGTTATCTTGCTGGCAGAAGCAGAGGGCACTGACACTCAAAACATAAATTTGGTGAAGACAACCATACAAGGTATTAAGGAACACGGGGTTCTTCTTCTCTCCTGTCAGACATTTGCCTAAAGAAACATAAGGAACGCCCCCGGGGATATATCGGTTGTGTGCGTCCCACCGGGCGTCGTCTTTCACGGTGACAATCCAGAACTATCTGTATGACTTTGATCCAACTTATTTCACACACTTCCTCATCAACTAGTATGCAGAGGTTAGCAGGTGCTGTCCCACAATTACTGGAAAAAAAAAGCTGTTTTTTTTTCCGTTTTATTTTTCTTTTCTGTCTTTCTTTACAGTTAACCTATCATAGAAATAAAATGTAAAAACTTTCCCGGTTTGAAAAAATGTGGGAAAAGTGCAGTAAATAAAAGCTTTTTACCTTTCATATAAATTTTTTTTTTCCCTCTACAATGTTAGGCTAGTCAAAAAAAGCTACAATAATGTGGGAAAGTGATTTGTCATGTCTTGGAGAAATTCTGGGCTAAATCACCAAAACCAGGTAGACAAACCTGCAGGCAGAAACGTGTATCAAGAGCAACAAAAAAGGAGAAGATACAAAAGGAAACTTGAAAAAGGAGAGTGCAGAGGTTATCCGTGTATTGGAAGGCTCTGTTTACAACGCTGGCTTCATCCGCGGCTCTGCCAGCTGAAAGCTTCCTGGCTGCGTGGGAGCGGGTGACAGTTCGGGCGTGAACTGGCAGCCAGGTGTGTTAAGGAGAAATGAAATAACAGAGCAGGGAAACAAAAATAAAACAACTTTAAGGTGTTTGTGAAACCGCTGTGACCTCTGGCTTAGATCAGTCATTAGACAAAATGTGGAGATGCAACCAGTTTGCAAATAGTTTAGTGGGTTTTGCCACGGTATTGCCTTCCAAACATTTGCACTAGAGTCGTCAACTTTGCCTTTTTTTTTTTAAACTATAGAGTAATATTTGTGTCTGTTAAATGATTTTCTAAAGTGCAATCAAAATCAAGAGTTTTGATATTGAAGCTTTCTAAACTATATCTTCCAAATATTTAAAATTCACATTATTGAAATATGTCAAAACATTTTTAATATTTTAAATTGGAACATTTCAAACAATTCTGAATAATAGGTTTTGTTCAAAATATAATTCAAACCAAAGTATTTCATAATTTTTCACAGTATATAAAAAGTATTTTAAATTATTATTTAAAATCTTGAAATCTCAAATCTTGCAGTCGATCTTTTTCTTTTTTTCTTTTTTTGTCTTTATCTCTGAGCTTAGCATTACAAAGGTGCCACCAAACCAGCTAATCACAGACAAGAGGATTCATGCTGATTGGTCTGGACTTTTTACCAATTATGTTCAAAATTTCCTTTGGAAACACTTTAAGAACTTGTATTTTGAAATATTTCAACTGAACAAAGCTGAATGTTTTCATTAACTCATATGAAGATAATATCCTTGTTGATGACCCATTTAAATAAATAGGGCAACACCTTAAAACCCAGGAAAAGTCTAAGGCAACATTCATGGGTGTTCAAGTGGCTACCTCCAACGATAAGTCTATAAACTAGTGTAAATATGCATTTTGGGCCTCAAATCTCGCACATAGCTACGCAAGTTTCTATGACCGTTTACTGCTCCAATTCTGTCATGTATTGGAATAGAGCTGCGAAAGAAAAAGCCTGGAGCAAGATTTGCACCATTTAGACATTTCACACTAAGACTCTTCCATCTGTGGGTGCCGGACATGCGTTAATAAAGAGTAGAAAAGGAAAAATCTGTCCTTCACTGCTTAAGGGCTAAAGCCCTGCTCTAGAATGCACGTTTAGTTTCTTTGATGTTTTCGTTGCTTTATATCAACTTCTATAAATAAAAAAAAATGTTTGAAAAGACTAAAAATATTTAGATCACATAAACGCACAAGGGAGTTGTGACCAAACCAAGGCCAGAACCAGGAATAAGTGCTTGGTTGGAGGGCTAAAACTAATCTAAGTTTCTACTGTTCTAAAACGGTGATGTCTCATATGAACTCCAAGCAAAACACACCAATGATTACCAGCAACATGTTGCACTTTGTCAAACTAAACTCTTCATTAATCTTTACGCCCCACTACAGCGCCGTCTTTTCCGCTCCCGCACTCTCCCCGTCACGGTTCACAGATTAGCAAAATTGCTCCGAAAAAATTAACGACGCACCATTAAACGTTTAAGGTAACACAATTAAACATCATGTTATCATCCCCAGCTGAATCTAAGGTGCTGCTTTCCACTCCTGCTGCTCTAAAACACGGAGGGATTTCTTAATTGAGGCCATTTCAACGAGGGTTAATGACATTTAATGGACGAGTGTGTGCTGCAAATAAGACGTAAATAATCCACTATGAAGTTGCTTCGTCATTTTTGTGTTAGTCGAATGCAAATTCTGAGCATAAATGAAATGCTAAACGTATTTGATTGCCTGCTGACAGCTTTTCGCTCACACCGTTCACTGCCTCTGCTTTTCTGCCATTGTCAGATGGTATTTCATCTGCCTCTGACTCGCTGTCAAGAGCTGCAGGCTTTGCTGGTTGAAGTGGGATTTGGGGAATAACTGTTTCTCCAGATTAGGAATGAAGATGAGGATGACTAGTGACTGAGAAAACAGACTTTTGGGAGAGCTTACTTACTTGACGGCGTCAAGGTCAAGCAGTGGGTGAGGAAAGAAGTAGTAGGTGTGAGCTCATCCTCACATGCTGGATGTGGAACAACCTCTCTTTTGTGTTTACGAAAAATGGCTGGGTTTATTGCCAGAGACGAGGCCTTTTTCAAGAATAACCTGAGCTGCAACATTTTCGAACAACTGACTTCATTAAAAGATATCCTAAAGACTGAAACGTTTCAATAAAAGCCCCACTTACTGCTTTTTTTATTTTGCACCCCCACACACACATTTCTGGAGGGAATTGAATAATAGCTCAACGGCACAAAAAGACTACTTTAATCTGGCGGACCTGCTTAGAGGACGGGCACACGTACGCGCTGGAAGATTGGCCGCTGTATCCTCTCGGTTTACACAACTGCATTGATGTGTCTAAGCTCCTCTCTGCTTATCGCTGCGAGCCACACCTTACTGCCAGGGCCACCTCAAAGAAAATTAAATGCAGGCTCATCCTGTTTTGACACAGAGAACATTTTTGGAGGTTTTATTGCTGCGTAGATATAGTTGAGTAGGTTTTTTTTGTTTGTTTTTTTAGAGATCTGACCAAAAGTGTTTTACGTGCTTTGTGTTGTTTTCAGTCAGAACGGCTTTAAATGCCTTTCCCACCTTGATGCTTTTGGTGCCTGTTCAACAAGAAAAAACAACAACCTTTAATGTGGCTTCAGTGACATTTCACATACCTGGGATGGTAACATGTAATGTCTATGTTTGATCCCCATCATCTGGGGGGGATAATGTCCAATAACAGCAGCACTCAGTATCTGTATTGTAGTTCAACCCCTCAATGCAAAGTCTGATGCTTGGGATGCTTTATTTGACCCCAACTGCATCTCCTCTGGCGTTCTAAACAGGAAGTACCCCCTTGCTCCAAGAAGCCCCAAAATCCAACAGACTTCCATTGAGAAATAAACTGTTACTCACTCTTGCTCTGCTGTCAGTTTCTTGCCAATACAAAGTTATTTTTCATAATGTATTTTCTATAGCACAAGTTATTCAAGTTATAAACTGGCCAATCAGATGCCTCAAAAGTAGGTGGAGCATTGAACATTTTGTGGCTGCGACCTTCCAACAGGCTCACTCTGATTGGCAAGAGTAGTTGTAACAGAAACAATGACTCAGACCAATTTGGACCAATCACTGCTTGTGGACGTCGTCCGGCTCCAACATGGTATTACAATAAACGACAACTGAATTGACTATTTCTTTGGAGCCAAAAGCAAGTCATTTTCTATGAGAGACACATGACAGTTCTCATATACAGTGAATTGTTTAAATAAGGCAGATGATTTCTGTTGTGGAATTTGAACCAACCTGGAAAAATTAAATGATAGTTCTTATTCTCTGTTGGCTCCATATACCAAAGTCCAACTTTACAGCTAAAATTAAAGCCAATAACATGAATTTCTGAAGCTTTTTTAAAATTCTGGTAATTGTTTACCACAACTTGGGGGAGGGAGCTCAAGTACGTGAATTTTAAGCAGCTTTACATTTGATTGGTAGATTGGGGAGTCAGTCGGTGGATCCATTAAAAAACAAAATCCTACTTTTGTTTCACCTAATTGCCATTTTTAAAAAGGGTTGGATTGAAGGGGTTAAACCACCAAATGGTTCCTGAGTGCAGCTGTGTCTACAGCTCATCGCTCCCCCAGGGGATGGGTCAAATGCAGAGAACAAATTTCATACACTAGGTGTGCGAAAACTAATGGGATCTCAAATGGGATTTTGAACAACTTTAAATTACTTTTAGACAGAAACAAACAGAAAGAGAATGGGTCATTTGGGCTGCAGTGCTGAAAGAATCATGTAAAATACTTTTGTTCTGTAAAACCATCAGAAACTTTAGCTTCTATAACACTGGACAAATTTTCACTTTTGACATCAAAATTAAAAAAAAAAATTTTTTTCTCTAATTTGTTTGTTCAAAGTTGGTTGGGAAAGAATTATTCCTGACAAACCAAGAACAAATCGTTCCCCTTAACTCTCTGAACTCTGCTACACTCCACATATTAATTATTCTGTAGGCGTCACTAATTATTAAATGTCCATATGAGCATTGTGTCCAACCGATTTAATATGCAACAATTACCTGTGAACGCCGCAGCCTCATAATCATCTCTTTGTTCATGTTTATTTTGATTTTACACATCACACAAAAGCTGCAATTACAAACCCCTTTATGTTCTGTCTAGCAGCTCTGTTCAAAGGACACCGCCACACAAATTTGACCCAACGATTTACCACACCCAGATCTATCTTCACTGTACCTGGGTCGGGAGAGATGATCCCTGAGGTAACTTTTTTTTCCTCCTTTTGACAGTTTGATGATGCAACTGCCTTGAAAATGGATGCAATATCATAATTTTAATTTGAAAGTGTAGGCAGTGAGGAAGAAGGGTGTCAGGCTCTTCCAAAACATGGACCGGTGCGTTAATGACAAAGTTTGGGGCACATTGTTGTAGCGGTTCTGTTGTTTGGGGGAAATGACAATGACTGGGACCTGGACGATAGAGTTTGTGAAAAAAAGAAATGCATTTGATGCTAGCTTTAAAATTTCTGTAAAAAATAAAAATTTCCCCTGTGAACATCAAAAGTTGATCTTTCCCAGAAAAACTTTTCAGATTCACGTGGAAACTTTTTAGATTGAGTTCAAAAACGTGTAGCTTTGTAGGTTTTGATTAGTAAAAGTTTCAAATGTAAAATTTGAAGTGACCATGTTTTCTGCACTACATTGCAAACTTGACAGCCTTCTTATTTTATTTTTAATAGACAGTATGCATTTTAATCTATGTGCCTTATTAGCCTATTGGCTATAATGATTTAAAATATTCTGAATAAGTCCTGGACCTATCAGAAAATCTTTCTTACTGCATTCTTGAGCAAATTTTGCAGATTTTGCTCCCCCACATACTCAAAAACCTCACAAAAAATGACCCCCCCAAAGAACTGATGATCTCAAAGCAGGCAAAACAGTCAAAACAATTATTTAAAAAGAGATGTTTAAATTTGCTCAAGCAGACCTAAAACACAAGTGTGTTTTCCTTTTGCTCCCACATTTACCAGAATATTGTGAAAATGTAATAGATGAGTTCCTGACTCTAGCTGATCAAAATTACATCACATAAGATATGATTATATTTACAACTGTGGGCATAGTTAACAAAAAACTTCCATTGCCAAGGAAATTTAAAAGCTTACTTTTGCAGAGTCTTCTAAAAACTAAATAAACCTGTCCAATCATCCCCAAAACGACGAAAAAAATAAATTGTTGCTATGGAGATAAAATTCGAGAAAAGCTTAATTTTGGAAAAAGTTTTTTTTTTCCCCCATCAATTTCTCTTGTGCTACTCTCACTTGGGTTACCAGAGGAGGAGATTAAAGCATGTGTAGCAGTCAGTAAGTGGGGCCGGGTCAAGGGGGGGGGGGGGGGTACCGCCTCCGGGCCATACAACGCCTCTCACAGTGACAGGATTTGGGCAGTGCGGCACGTCCAGTTAAAACATCTCAACTCTTGTGAGGACACACATCGCATCAACCCATCAGGGACTCAGATTTTGGAATGTGACATGTTCAATGACGTGATCAGGAAGTGAAGTCCTAACCCAACATGGGGAGAAGCTGATCATTCTCCCTCTTAACTTTATGTTAGTCTCTGAATGACCTCATGAACGCAAACACAGAGAAATGGTTACCAATGTTTTTGTTGAGCTCTTAAAAAAATAAATACATCCGATCTCTCAACATCAGTATTTTCAGTTCATAGTAAATGAGATACACAGACACCGCACCATGTAGTGATCCATCTGAAAAGATTTGGCGGTAGCTCCTTCCAATTGCGTTTGGGGCGCCAAGTTCATGAACACATTTTTGGACAGGTGTCGAGCCGTGAATTCATCCCAACTCCAAATAGTACTTTCAAAGGCAGGGTCAAAACCGCAGAGCAGACCCACCAAGGCTGGAAACTGAACAGTACTGGAAAAGTATATGGTAGAAAGAGGCAGCACATAACAGCAATGCTCAGTAGCTGGTCTCTCTGAAAAAGAAAAATAGCAACCTCCCTGAACAGAATCAACCATCATCGTGGCAGACATTCAAAAAAAGAGTTTCAGCTATAAAAAACTGGACAGCACCAGCAAGGGCGAATGATCCTGATCCAGAAGGATCCCTCAAAGGGTGCAGTACTATCAAACTATTGGAGAATAACCTATCTCTCCACAAAATGGAAGCTCATGTCAGGCATTTTCTGTCAGGCATCATGTCACCGTGAATTTGCAACATAGAGTTCCTGATTCACACCACCACGATCCACAGTACTTACAATGGGATGTCATTCAGGATCGAGAAATGTAGACAGATGGTGACATAGAGAGATAAGGTAGTCCATACAGGAGGGGTCTCACTCCCAGAAGGAACAATTGCAGACTTTAATGGTTAAAAGTACTTTGGAATTCCACAGGCAAATGGGAACAGGCAACAAGGAAAGCTGCAACAGCTAAATACCTAAATATCGCGGCTGGGTACCTCAGTTGGTAAGGTGAAAGGCTGCCACGCAGGAATCCAGGTTTCGATTCCCAGAGGGGAATGAACAATGGTACTGGGGGCAATAACCACATCAATGGCAACCAATTAACATCACCCACTGAGGGTCCTTGGGCAAGACTCTTAACACTACTGACTCCCGAGCGCGGTTCAGCTGCAGCACACCGCTCCCCCAGGGGATGGGTCAAATGTGGAGAAGAACTTCCCCATTGTGGGATAAATAAAGTATAAATTATTATTATTATTATTATTATTATTACCTCCAACGAGTAAGGCAAGTCCTGAGAAGCCAGCTCAATGGCAAGAACAAGACCTGGGCAAAAAACAGATCCAGACCATTGATATTAAGACATGAAAACTCCTCACCATGCATGGAGGGTTCCATCCCAGATCCAGCACCCTGAGACTGTATGCTAGCCACAAGAAAAGAGGTCAAGGACAAGCCACTATCCAGGATGAAACAGCCAAGATACATGAATACATTAAGCTCAAGGTTCCAACTGACAGTGTGCTCAGTGAATGTCTCAGGCATGGAGATTAAGGTATTCAGTGCTGAAGGACAGATACTCATGGGATGACAAACCCCTTCAGTGCTGTATGAGATGCAGCACTGAATCATAACGGGGTACCACCAGACCATAACTGAAGTCGCTAATATCAAGAAGTCCTACCAATGGCTAAAAAGGGCTTGCCTAAAGGACAGCACTGAAGCACTGATCCTGACAGCTCAGGAACAAGCCCTGAGCACCAGAGCCATAGAGGCTCAGATCTAGCACACCAGACAAGACCCAAGGTGTAGGCTGTGCAAAGAGGCGCCTCAAACAATCCAGCACATGACTGCAGGATGCAAGATGCTGGCAGGGAAAGCATACATGGAACGCCACAATCAAGTGGATGGAATAATATACAGGAACATGTGTGCAGAATTTGAACTGAAACACCTGAGAAAGTGGTAGAGAATAAGAGAGCAAAGATTCAGACTTCTAGATCTAGACTGACAGGATGGTAATGGCAAACCAACCAGACATTGTAATGGTTGATCAAGAACAGATGATATGGCAGTACTAGTACCATCATAAATAAATTTGAATTTAAATTTGAATTTGAAAATAGATTATTTGTTGACTCACAGTGCGGAAAATACATTAGTATTTTGATAGACATGATTGGCATCAAGAGAAAAGACAAGCTGAAAATGAGAAAATGGTTTTAAAAAAGCCTATTGGAGAATTTGAAATGAAAAAAAAAGGCTAAAGTTACTTTTATTTTATACAAATGTTCTAAATCATTTTTTATTTAAAAAAAAAAGAAAAGGGAAAACATTTCTGTAACGACCTCCTTTAGGTTGAACTGTACTGTAGAAGAAAGGCAGACTGAGGTCAACAGGACCTGATTCGGTCCTGAAAGCACAACAACAATCAGAGGGGTCAAGAGGGGTTAAGATCAGAGGGGACGGTGAGGTAACTTTAACAAGCTAAAGGGCCAGAGAGGAAGCATTTTAAGGGGAATTCGTCTGTAGCAGAGATGGGAAATGACGCAAGGGCGAGAAGTTGATGGAAAGACCTTCTTGAAAAGTGAATGACTCTTCTGACTGAGGTCTATAGGGGCATTTTGCTGCTTGAAAGCATGAGGAGACATCAGGGTTAAAACATCTTGGCCCGAAAAGAACTACTCAGCGCACAAAAAGAGGGCTAAGGGTCTATTAGAGCCAGAGGCACGATGTCCTGGTTAACTGCTTTGGCCATATTTCATGTTACTTGATTGGACTGTAGAAAACAAATCTGTTTTTGAATGGTACTGAGATCATGAAGCAGTAATAGATGAAAACAAAATAAACTGCCATTTGAAAAATAGAAAAGAAAATATCCCAGAGATATGAATCAATCTGTTAAGGTGAGATGAAGTTCATTCAAGGAGCTGCTGAGGTAAAACAGAGGTAAGTTCGTCAGGATCAATACCAAACACTGGGTTTGTTTGGATTTGTTTCTAAATAGTTCAAGAGAAAGAACAGTTATGTGGATAACAAGTCGATGATTTTAGACGTAGATACACACATTTATCAGCAACTGCAAAGGCAAAAAAACAATTTTACAAAAGTGTAATATTACATTTATGTTTAAAGCAAAATTAATTCATTTCTACTCTGTTGTAACTGAAATCTAAACGGGTTAGTTTGGATAAACTAAGTTTTTTAAGATCAAAATGTTCCTATGACTATTTATATCCATTGGCTCTTTAACTTGTTCTTTTAGCATTTTTTCTCACACAGAAAAAAAAAAATAAGTTGAGTATTTCTTTATTCAAATTGTGAAACAGAAACAGACAAAACATTTTTGAAAAATTTTGGGTTCGTGCCTAAGCTGCCTAAGCTCTCAGTAACGGGCATGGGAAGGGGGGCGGGGTTGTTCCATGCCAACAGTCCTGCTCATAACTCAGAGATGAATTTCGAATGAACTTCTGCCGTTCTGGAGAAACAAGAAAATAACTTTTTTTTGTCTCAAATATAATTTTTTTCAAAATTTAACAGGAAGAGAACTCGAAACACAAAAGCAAAGAAACTAAAACCGTGACTATTGAACTTTTGTCTTTTTGCGTTTGGTGTACTGAACATTTTTCTCTTATCGCTCCATGGAACCAATATTTAAAATTTATTAGTTTGTTTTTTTTATGTGTGTTGTCAAAGAAACACACATGGCAACATACATTTGCCATATATTTCCAGATTTTGCCCCAAGAACCTTTCGATTGAAGGTCATTTTTTTGATGTTTCAAAAATGCATGTCTTACGGTGATAACCTTGGGATGAAAACATGCCATTCAATATTAAGGGGAAAAATTCTAAATTTAGATCCATTTTATCTGCCAAATGAGAAAAAAAAAACAAAAAAAATCAAAAACCTAAAGCTATTTTATCCATACCTCTTATTTTTTTGCCCATGTATAGCTTTTGCACTGAAATAATTCTGTACTAATTTTGCACTTAACTAGAAACACGCATTCCCATCGGCTTTGCCCGGAGACAAACTTTCATGCGCTTCCGTTTTGATTGATAGGAACTCTTTTAAAGCGGCGCACCTGCAGCGGAGACGGCAACATTCCCACAATCAAAGAATTCGAGTTTTCAAAGAACAAAAATAAGATGGCCTCTCACGGGGAATTTGTGGCAAGTTTAGCCTACCTTTCACACGGTATTGCTTAGCTTCGGCTCAGAGTAATTACATATTGTTAAGCAATCCCCCGTGGCACACGGGAACACTGGAGAGCAGGAGGAATGTGTGCTCTTGAAGTATCATATTCCTCAGAGAAGCACTCTATTTTTTTCCTCCCCTCCATGTTTTATTACTTATTTATTTATTTTTCTTCCTCCCAGAGCGGTCTGACTTCAAAGGAGTCAAACATTCCTCGAGTATCCAGGTTTCTATGTCTAATTAAGGATTCAAGAGGCGCTTCTTGCAACTGTGTGTTTTGGTAAACAATCAATATTTCCCTGCTAGGAATAGGCGCTTCAGAACCTAATATGATGGGAGTCAAAAATCAAAACAGTCATCAGCCAACTCAAATATATTGCAGTGGAGCTAAACTTATGCATAGCCACTTAACACTGTAATAAGTGGTGTGATTACCAAAGTTCTGTGGTAATGAATGCATCATTTTTATTTCTTATTTTACACTAAGGGAAAGTATCCAATAGCAATCGCCAAAAGAACATGCAGAGGCGAAAATCTGTTGATTGGTTAACATGAAAGACAAACTTGTGATTCAACTCCTACCATAGAGGAGCCGGTTATCAAAATTATTGTGTATTTTGTGGTAGCGACACCAAATTTACCATGGATGTACTTTAGGATACCCACTTTCAAAAAAGCATGTTAGTCATAAAAAAAAAAAAAAAAAATCCAAGATTCACTTGCTTGCTACGCTGGCAGACAGGGATGCGCTCTGTGATGGGAAGGGCTGCCTGCTCGGGCCTCCTGAACTTTGTGAAGTTTTTCTTATTTTCATAGACGATAATAAAAAAGGTTTTATTTTAGTTTTTTGTGTTCCCCTCTTGGGTTAATGCGAGACAGTGAGCCTTCAACTGGGTCACAGAGTACAGAAACACAGCGGATGGGACATCCACTCAGACAGCTCTTGGAGCGGGAGTCAAGCTCCCGGTACCGGGAGAATCTGAATGATCACATGAATCCAGACATGGAGAAGTGATTACCGATGTTTTTGTAGAACTATTCATAAAAATCAAAACTGATCTCTCAAAATCATCAATGTCTTTCATGCATTGTAAACGACATAAACACAGACACCACCTCCATGTAGCGATCAGGCTAAAAACATTGGCTAGTAGCTCTACCCACACGCAGCTGCAACGTCAAGCTCAGAAACACGTCTTTTGACAGGTGGCGAGCAGCGAAAGAAGGGGCAGCCAACACGAATTGGATGCGCAAAAAATGTTCAGTGTGAACACAGGATTAGGCAATGCCAGTTTAAGCAACCGCTTTCAATGAAGTCTACGTAAATGTGCGTTTCCGGTTTCCACGGTCAAAACATTTTAGTCGTTTCTACAACAGTTTTTAGTCTCTACAAAAAAAAAAAAAAAAAAAAAATTCATCACATTGACAGTCAAACCAGGTCGAACTTTGGCCAGTCAGGGACTTGAATTTGAAATAAATGTTAGGATGATGCCCCTTTTGACACAGAAGTATGAACTGTTTGAAAATTGGACATGGAGGAGTTAATAACTGCAGTTTGTGCCCAGCTGGAATTCTGACACCAAATCTTCTATACATCCGAATAGTGTTGTGGAGAAAAAAAATAAAAACACGATATTTGCACCGCTTCAACGTTTTTCACCAAATCTATTCCAACTGTAGGTGGTGTACATGGGATCAGGTATCAGGTAGCAACAGTCCAGTGTGAATACCATGTGCTTAATGAAAACGTTTCTCCGTGAAAGGTCAAAGAGCGCGTCTTATTAAGGTGTTGCTGGTAACATTTCTAACATTAAAGAGTGAAAGGTGAAGTGAGGGGGTAGAGCCACTGACAAATAAATTACAGTAACTGTGTTTCCATTGACTATAAAATTGTGCAAATTGCATTGGTGATACATTTGCCTAACCGCAAACACGACAATTTAGTTTTTGCCCTTGTAGGAGGTGGTTTTTGAGGCGTATCAAAATTTACATTTTGCCAAACGGCAACAGAAACACTAGTTTAGACCAACAACTGGATGGCGATGCGCTTCTTGATAGGAACTGGCTGTCTTGGGCACTGCACAGCAGGCGCCATAAGAGGTCCCACAGCATCACACAGTTTAGTAAAAGTTGAGCGTGTCATGTGGAATTGTTGGATCCACAGCTCTTCTGTAAAATCACCAACCACCATTTCCCAAAATGCTTTCATCCGTGGCCAATCCAACATGTAAGAAGCTTTTCGCTCCATGGCCTGAATAAGACGCTGACATCTTCTTTGATAGGTGATGAGCGCCAGTGCCGTGGCAGAAATTTGAATGTATCTGCTGTAAATCAAAGAATTGTTCACGTGTCGCAATATGTTACTTATCGTGTGAGTTGCTTTAGGTTTATTCGCATAGTTATAATTTGATGGAATCAGTGCAATAGTGGGGCGACAGTGGCTCAGGTGGTTGAGCGGGTCGTCCAATGATCGAAGGATTGGCGGTTTGATCCCCGCTCCCACCAGCCAAAAAAAATGTCGTAGTGTCCTTGGGCAAGACACTTCACCCTCCTTGCCTCCAGTGTGGCTCCACTGGTGTGTGCATTTGCATGAATGATCCCGGTGATGGTCAGAGGGGCCGTAGGCGCGAACTGGCAGCCACGCCTCTGTCAGTCTGCCCCAGGGCAGCTGTGGCTACAACCATAGCTTACCATCACCAAGTATGAATGAGGAGTGAATGAATAATGGACACAATGTAAGCGCTTTGGGTGTCTTGAAAAGCGCAGATAAATCCAATCCATTATTATTATTATTATTATTATTATTATTATTATTATTATTATTATTATTATTATTATTATTATTATTATTATTAATAGTGAAATTGTCTTTTTTTTATTCTTCGACATTTCTAGAATTACGATAAAGTTTTTGGGCATACATGTATTAGAAACACAGCTGGTCATAGCTAGCAGGACTAGCTGTGTCAGCCTTCTATTTAATTACTGTTCAGACCCAATTATAACCAAATTTCTCTCATTTTAAATGAGACTTATGGCATGATTTTGACTAGCAAAAAAAAAAAAAATTAAGCAGATTTATCACATGGTCTGTCATTTGTGCAACACTTTAGTATTTTCTGTGCAGAGTAGCTGGAAAAACAGTAATCGTTTGTTGTGGCGTCTTGGAATCTCTTTGGACAATTTAAAAAAGGTTTGTATTTCTCAGAATGAGCTGAACCAGAACGCACTTAATCCGCTTTCTTTAATTAAATGTACAGTTTAATGACAATAATTTTCATATTAAAATAAAAATGGAAATCTTTGCAAATAGACAAAATTTAGTATTAAGCTGATTTTTTTAAATTCCAAATATAAAACAGATAATGTTAGAAAACTGGTTATCCTTCAATCCAGATTATTTCAGTTTTCAGCAGGAACACACCCCTGGTTGCAGGTACAGCTCTGATGCATTTTGCAGAATTGTTTTGTAAATTTGATATATTTCCTGGAGTCAAACCCAGATTTTATCATGTTGACTTTGATTACATTTACGCCTTGTTTTTATGACACCATCACAAAATAGAAAACATCCAATAGCTCGTTTGCATTTCCAGATGCCACTTTCAAATTCTGGCGAGTACTTTGAGCAAAGTTCTTCAACTTTAGAAAGCCTCAGAAGTTAAGGGAAAAACAGTTTTTTCTTAATTGCCAGAGTGGAGTAAAACTGAATTTGGTCCGTTTGATCAAGGCCCGTGACTCAGTCATTTCACAAAACTTGGTAATTACTCACCAAACTCAGTGGCTCGTTCCTTTCTAGAAGTTTCTCTCATCAGACATCAAAGAATGACAAGAAAAATCAACTTTAAGGAGAGATGAAATGGTTTAGAGGTTTCTCTGATGGGCGGCCTTCAGACCTCATCGCAGCCTGTGGTCAGGTCTGGACGACCGAAGCATCAAACTCTTCATTTACATAAACTCAAAGGATGTTAATTCATCTCACGGTAGTTAAAACTGGACTTAGTTGAGTTTGGTTTTTAAAGGACACTTGATTACAAAAACTTTCCAATATTGGAGGTCGATAGAATCGGTTGTTTTTTAAAAGCTCTTAGATAAAGTAACATTGAAAGGAGTACTTGAAAAAAGGCATGAAGTTATTGCAAAATTCAAAGGTATACATCCACTGACAGATTTTTGACAGATTTAATGGTCAGTGTGACCTGCTGTTGACTGCAGACTCAGAAAATAAAAAAAAATTCTGACAAGTCAAACACCTTTGACTTACAGCAGGATGAAGTCTTTCCCTTCAGCCGGTCTCTGACTGCAGACGCCTTCAACAACTCTGCCAAGAATCATTTAGACAAGACATAGCTGTATACTGGTATTGACACGTTCAATTAAATATGACTTGTTTCATAAAAAATATCAATTGAGTTGGCTGCATGGAGCAGAAGAGAGATAAATCTCTGATCGTATACCTGCCAGAACAGCTGGAGGTTCACATCTGTGTTTTTTCGGTAACGGCCTTTAGAGTCCTGTACATGGAGAAATGAATCCATAAATGCATTTTTAATCAACTGGCCAAACAAAAAAAATGACGAAAAACTGACCAATAATATGACAGTTGTGACGTCAAAGAATTTCAAAGCACGTCGTCTGCCACACCACGAATTTCAGAATTGGGCTTTGAAATTCATGAAATGTCTGCTAAATTTTCACCATAAACAGGCCGTAAACTGTCAAAGGCAAATCAGTTGCAATTGACGCAATTTTTATTACATGATGTATTTGATAATAACAAAACTTAAACTGTGCAACCGTGTTTGTAGGTAACATCTGTTCTAGAATTAGCTTTTCTCTGAGTTGTTAGTTGTTTAGCTAGATGTTACTGTTGACCAAGAGGAAAAACTTATTCATGTAAATAAGTAAATAATAAAAATTAGCTTTTCCTATCATATGTGTAACAGGATTGCATTGAATAGAGGGAGACATTCAATCTAGGCTAATTCTGTTGTAAAAATATGAAATAGAATGGAGATACATTTGCTCAACGCCTCTGAAAACGGTTCTATGATTAGTCAAGGATATCTTGTGATTCCCTGTTATATTATTCTTCTAAAATAACAAAAGGTTTTGGTAAAAGGTTGTGTGCATATTGTTGGACACATGTTCTAAACTTAAATGTTCTTAACTATCACCAGGGATTTTGATCGAATTTCTTTTTTTTAAATGAATCCTAGTCCAATTAAACACTTTGCAATACATAAAAACTCTGCTTGACAACATTCTTGCTCCATGATAATTCCCTACCATATATTTATTACATTAATAAGTCAACAAGTTCCATATGAGAAAGGATCAGTTCATTTTACTAAATGATTAAAATAAAAACTACTCTTCATTTTTATGACACACGAGAGCTTGAGGAGTATATTAAATGCTGACTGAATTCAAATATTCCCCCAAAAAAAGAGGTAGCTTGGAAGCAGAAACCATCCAACAATCTAAGGAAGGTGTAAAAAAAAAAGGAACAGAGCAAAAACTTACAAGAAAAAACCAGATGGAGGCGAAACTGTTGAAATCCAAGCATGAAACAGGAAAACTTCTTTAAATGGCTGGAATGACTGGCAGATTGAGGGAACTAGCAGCAGTTAGTCAAAGCAGCCGTCCATACTGCATGTGGCAGCGAGCAGGTGAGACTGATGGGGCTTGATTACAGGAAGCAGAACCAACAGGATCAGAATCTGACTCAGCAAAACCTAACAACAGGATCAAACCACCAGTTTGCATCACATTTTATGAATAATTAGGCAGCATTAGAGTTCTGTTTTTAGAGGTTTTGACTTCCATTTCAAGAAAATTATCTTTTTTTTCTTTTCAATAAAGAAAAAACAAAAAAGGAAATGAGTTTTTGCATGGAATTAGGGTTACGGTTTGGGTTAGGGTTAAAAGATTTGTGGGTGATGCAGCAATGTGCACTTTAAATGCATGTATTTTGTGTGTCTAGCATGAATTTACATTGGTTTTTGTACTAGGTCACACTTAAATATGAGCAAATAAGATCACCACCACCATCGGCCAACAAAAAAACAAAGAGAAAACTATTCAGAACCTACATATAACATAAATGTATTGAGAAAAAAGCAGAACAATGATACCTAGAAACTGCTTTTTTTTTCTGTTTCTACTGTTCACTAGCCCATGTCCGACAGTTACAGTTGGAAGAGGCTGGGGCGAAATGTTGAAGCAGTGCAAATCTTTAAATTTGGGGACAAAACTAAAACGGTTTCATTTCTAGTTTCCTTGCAATGGCGCACATGTATTGCCACCATGTCATGATAGTAGTCATGCTTTCTCATTATTTGAAAAGCAATGCGGACATCGTCACGCTCATTGCTGTGTCTGGGTTCACCAGATAAACTAAGTCCAAACGACACTGCCAGATCAGAGTCCCTGATTGGTCAACGTTCGACTTGGCAACAAATATTCAATGGCCACGGGTTTTGTACGTAGAGTCAGAAAATGGTCGAAAAAACCTGCAAAGGTATCCATGAACGCAAACGTTTTGAACGCAGCAGCCTCAAACGTGCATAGACATTTCATTGGAAGTAGCTACTTGAACGCTCGTTGCCTGGTGCGGTTTAAATGCATTTTTAGTCATGCGCAACTGTACACCAGAAACAAAAGTCAAGAATTGCACTAGCTCCTTGGAAAAGGTTAAAAAACTAATTTTTCCTAGTGACTTCTTAAGCCTTAGTCACATGCACCGATAAGGGAGATTGAGCTGTACAGGTGTTGAGGGTTTTTGGGCTGTCCAGCCCCATGAAGGGTCATAGATAAGAGCGGTTGCATCTTAAAGGCATCCCAGGTGTTTTTTCCAGTTTCTTTGTGGCTTGTAAACCCACCTCAATGGACATTATTCAAATGGAACGTACCATTCTAATTCCTGTGGTAATTGTATCGTAAAGTATTTACACAGAAGTAAAGCTGTCCTACAGTCCCCTTCCGCCGCACTCCAGTCATTAGCAAGGTGTGAGTACTGGCTCCTCACTGACCAGACGTAAATGCTGCACACACTTCGGATAACTCTGTTTAATTGCAATCAGGTAGTGTGCCTGCACACACCCGCAGAAAGCCCGTATTCACCCACAAGGACAGTTGTCATGAAGGCATTTGTTATGATCCCCAAAAAGGAATGTTTCCGGAAAGTGGTGGTCTTTTGAAGACAATCCCATTCCGTCTTTTGACCCAATCCTGGGTCTGGATCCTGAGGTGTTGCCTTCATATTCCAGGTATTATAGCATCACACATTTTTGTTTAAAGTGTGTCCTTCAGTTTGGTCTCATCCACAGAGCAAATGTGGGGGACTGAACTGAGTCTTCCATCATAGTCTCCCATTGTTCTGCATTGCTTTCATTTAGCTTCAGAATAGAACATCAGAAGTGGAACAATAGAAATGATCTCAAAGGTATTCTCGTCACTGTAATGTAGCTGACAGACACCATTCTGACTCAGACTCAACACATTTAGCAATGTTGCTATTTAATTCTATGCTTTCGTAGGCCTTTAGGAGAATATGAAAGCACTTGTAAGATGTCAATGATAACTTCAAAGCATGTATGTACCACAGAAAGACCTCTGACAGGCTCAACAAGCCAACAGCAAGACACTCATGAGTTTGGCACAAAAGAAAGCACTTGGGTGTTGACTCAGTCATTCGACGCCCGCAGCTGAGCTGGCACGAAGCCCAGTGCATACAGAGCTGTTTATTGTCTCATTGGCATATAGAGCATATGTCCTTGATGATACTGTTTGTTGTGTGGAGCATAATACAGCACCGGCAGTTCAGATTCCCAGAGAACAATGAGGAGGAACGGCAAAAAGCACAAAAGAAAACTCTGAAATTCCCTCCAAAAAGCAGGAGAGGGTGAGCTCTGAACCAAACTAAACGGTCGGGAGGCTGAAAGTTTGGAGGAATTTCAGGGAGAAAGGAATGGAGCAAGGCATTGTTGAAGAGATTACGGGAAGAGTCACAGGAGAGAATCCCCTTCACTTTAATCCCATCTGGGTTTAAATGGAAAGGAGGCGACAGCGTTTGAGTGTTTTGTGAAACCAGGGCAAATGTGAGGTCGGCTTAAAACCAAAGCAGTGGATGTTTCTTAAAGGTGACATTTAAGAAAAGCAAACAGATGCCTTCAATTGGCTTTAAGTTGCTTTTAAACTGTACTTTTTTTATTCTGGCCAGCAATTCAACTTTCTTAGTGAAAATGTTCTCCCCGCCAGATCATCAAAAACTCATCAAAATGTGCAAAGACCCAGTAGTGGGTAAAAGTATATTTTGGGGATAGAGAAGAATCCAAAAAATGGTAACATCACAGGAGATAAACGGGCCAAAATCTCTTATTGGTTTAAAAAAATATTTCAACATCCACCAATGACACCAAAACACACATTTTGGTCGAATCCACAGGAAGTTTTTAAAATTATGGGATGGCTACATTGGCACCCATTTCATGAAAAAAATGAGAAAATTTCACATTTCCGTACAATGTGGGAAAAGAAATATCTTGTTCTTCAAGAAATATCACACACATGCAACAAGGTGAAGTCTACAACCACAACCAAAGTTCCTTTAACCTTTGACTTCGGGAAACGGCAGGCATCTTGGTCAAATAGCCCTTACACAGCCTGGAGGTGTGTTTAGGGTTATTGTCCTGCTGAAAAATAAATGATGGTTCAACTAAACGCAAACCGGATGGACTAGCATGCTGCTGCAAGATGCTGTGGTAGCCATGCTGGTTCAGTATGCCTTCAATTTTGAAGAAATCCCCAACAGTGTCACCAGCAAAGCACCCCCACACCATCCCACCTCCTCCTCCATGCTTCACGGTGGGAAACCGGCATGTAGAGTCCATCCGTTCACCTTTTCTGCGTCGCACAAAGACGCGGTGGTTGGAAACAAAATTCTCCAATTTGGACTCATCAGACCAAAGCACAGATTTCCACTGATCTAATGTCCATTCCTTGTGTTCTTTAGCCCAAACGAGTCTCTTCTGCTTGTTGCCTTTTTTCAGCAGTGGTTTCCAAGCAGATATTCTACCATGAAGGCCTGATTCCCACAGTTTCCTTCTAGCAGTTGTTGTAGAGATGTGTCTGCTGCCAGAACTCTGTGTGCCATTGACCTGCTCTCTAATCTGAGCTCCTGTTAACCTGCCATTTCTGAGGTTGGTGACTCAGATGAACGTATCCTCCACAGCAGAGGTGACTCTTGGTCTTTCTTTCCTGGGGCGGTCCGCATGTGAGCCAGTTTCTTTGAAGCACTTGATGGTTTTTGTGACTGCACTTGGGAACACTTTCAAAGTTTTCCCAATTTTTCAGACAGACTGACCTTCATTTCTTAAAGTAATGATGGCCACTGGTTTTTCTGTACTTAGCTGCTTTTTTCTTGCAATAATACAAATTCTAACAGTCTATTCAGTAGGACTATTTGCTGTGTGTCCTGACTTCTGCACAATACAACTGATGGTCCCAACCCCATTTATAAGGCAAGAAATCACACTTATTAAACCTGACGGGGCACACCTGTGAACTGAAAAACATTTCAGGTGACTACCTCTAGAAGCTCATCAAGACAATGCCAAGAGTGTGCAAAGCAGTGATCAAAGCAAAAGGTGGCTACTATGAAGAACTTAGAATATGACATATTTTGTTTAACACCTTTTTGTTATTTATGTAATTCCACATGGTTTAATTCTTAGTTTTGATGCCTTCAGTGTGACTCTACAATTTTCATAGTCATAAAAATGAAGATATCTCAGTGAATGCGAAGGTGTGTCCAAACTTTTGGTCTGTACTGTATTCACACATATTAACACATTTCTTTTTATGTCTTACAAATGGAGCTCATATAAAAGCTGAGAAAAAATGTTTGCGAAAGGTTTTAGACAAAACAACAATACAATCCATATGAAAAGGTATAACTGTGTGGAGGATGTCTCAAGATTCATTAAAATGAGAGCTTGGTGGTGTTGAAATAAAACATAAAGTGCATTCACAACAGAAGCAAATGAACTTTTTTTTAATTTATTTTTTTTATTAAAGGCTGACATTTCTGTGCAAACTGAGCCTTGGAATGCAATATGGCAGGACTTCCTGACACACATAAAAGCCTTTAATTGGATCTTGAACCCGGCAAAACTTTCTTCATTGACTTTTTGCACAAAGTCAACCTTTGTGCCCTTTAGCACACAGAGATGAGAATATCTGACATTTTTCATAATGTGAGTTTTTTTTTTTTTGTTCACTTTTGTACAAGAAATTCCAAAATGTTATACATGTATGAAGTGAGCAGACACACGATTTCCCATTTGCTGAGATTCATAATACTTTTTTATGGTAGGCAAAGTGAAATCAACTGGTCTATATAAACGGGAGAGAAGAACTTTTTTGATGAAAATAATCTATATTCGTCATTGTGATAAGGATGGGTGTTCCACGAATCCAGGCAGTCGTGTTTCAATTGAGGTAGGTTTATTTGTTCCATAATACCCAAATGTAATAATTCTCAGTAAAATGACTATTTACATCTATATACATATGCATCAGAATACACAGACAGTCACTGACAGCCCATCATTAAGGGCAGTTGTGACTATGATAATTCTCAGAACAGAGGCTGATATACGCCAAATTATCACATCCCCACTTGTTTAAACTCTCTATCTTATGACACTTTTGATTTAACTTAGCTAACGACTATTTGGAGCACCCAAAATTTATTAAACCTAGATATTGAATAGTCAAAAATTTTAGATTACATTAGCAGTGTGATGCCCATTTGGTCTCCAAAGGAACTAGTGTTGTTAACCCAGAGAGGTTCTCATAAAGGATATCGACAAAGACATCAATGTTCCTGCTTCCAGTCAAGAACCAAAATGTAAAAAGGTCCGAGCAAAGTGGGATCCTCTGTGCGGCCATGTTAGATTAGCCTAACATGCAATAAGCTGTTACAGAAATGTTTTCCTTCTTCTGCTCCTCTCAGCCTGCTGTGCAACCTCACAAGAGCTCCATCGCTGCTGATTTTGATGTGACTTATGGTGAGTCATGCTGACTGTTAGTAATGGGTTCTGTTACAGTCACAGCTCTGCCCAGAAGCTTCCTCCAGATAGGTAACAGGATGACACGCTCCTCCACTGCATGACGTTTTAGGGCACCATTATCTTAAAAAAGGATTTTTTTTTTGGGTGCTAAATCCTCCATCTTATTTTAGGTTTCAGACTTTGATGTTAATTATCCGCACATGAAGTCACAGATTAATTTTAAAAAGATAATGTACTTAAATCAATTGTTGCTAAAGATGTGAGATAAAAGGAAAAACTTCATCGTCATGTCTCCACGTACCAGATAAATTATTCAATAGCTCCCTCAAGAAGACATTTTACCACAGTTTGTCCGACTATCATGATGTGCTGAGTCTGCAATTGTGCTAATAGACTCTTTGCTGAAGTTATGATCTTACTTCTCTGGAGACAACCTGTACATGCACACAGTAAAGCTGCTTTGCATAAAAACCTTCAAAATAAAAACCAATGTTACACCAACAACATTGTTTTTTCCAGATACCAGGTTATTTATTTATTTATTTTTTGGCGAGGATAAAAGCTGATCTAAATGTTGCTGCAAACGAAACAGGTGAACAATAGTGTGGGTCTTGGTTAAGTCACAAAATGAACCACGACAGGGTTCATACAGTACATTAATAAACGAATGATGATCCATCAAACGTACAAAGAAGTGATAAAAGAGGTGTGCAAGCTAAACACATTGAGAATCCTTTAGTGGAGATGATACGGTACGTGGGGATGCTGATACATAGTCAGAGAACAATGTGCAAGAAGGATGTTGTCACTAGGTTTCCTTTGTTTAAAAAGAAACCTAAAACCTGTCAGGGTGGTTGGGCCTGCTCTTTAGCACACTTTAACTTTAGTTTATTAATGTCTCTATTTATTAAATGCCTATATTCTTTCCGATAGGAACGAATCAAGTCGAAAATTCTGTCCTACATGGCTCCTTTTTCTTCTTGCCTCCTACAGTGAAACCCTTTCCCATCCAGCGTCTTCATCTGTCTGCACAACACCTTGACTCAGCACTCAGGTTAGGATTAAGACCTTGTGGCAGTTTATTCTAGGACACCTTCCACTCCAGCTGACAGGGCCTTGGCACAAATGACTCCTGTAAAAAGGATGTAGCGGTTCATCAGAAGGGAGCCTGCAACACGCCTAAAAACTTATTGGATGTCTTGGCTAATGGAGCCAGTGAATTATTCTAAGGTTTAAGCCTCTTTATTTTAAAATTGAACAAAGATATTCCTTGAGGGGAACGTGGTAGGTTGTATTCCACAAAGCGGAGCAACTTCCTGTGTGCGCCTTCTTCAGTAGCATCAAAACATCTGAGCTTTTCATGTTCTTGCACAGGCCTGTCTGTCTCATCCTTCAAAGCTAAAGAGGGATTATGTTTCGATTTCTCCTTCAGAAAAAGGTCTAGGCTGCAGAGTTGTTTGTCTGACTATTGCTCTCTGCATTCGAGGCTGGTTGCCATCTGTTTTGGATCTTTTGGAAATGTTTTTGTTTATTTCCGTCCTCCTACCCTTGGATATCTCTCTGACTCAACAAAGCTCTACTCAGCATCCTTGACGGGAGGGAGATCACAGGAGGAGAGTAATGAGACTCCAGCGAGCTCAGTTCCACTGTATCCTCCTTTTTTTTTTTCTCCTCCTTCCGACTCCCCTACTCTACGCTTTTCACCACAGAGCCTGTCATTGTCTACATCGCCCCTACCTGGCATGAAGCAGGGTTTAATTTAGCAGCGCTGCTAGGATGAAGAAATGTGATGAAATCAAAACACTGCTAGTCAAAGCCCACCCTCTTGTTTTGCTGCAATCTTTGCCGTCGTTCTCTATCTGTCTCTGCCCCCCCCCCCCCCTCATGCACTTTGAAGCCTCTTTGCTGAAGGGAGCCTGACTCAGCAGACGGGCTTGTTTCAGCTCAACAAGACTGACGCGAGCTCCAATGTCAGGCAACCTTGGCAGAGACTTATGAGTCTGACGCTGGCATGCAAATAAATTAAACACAACGTCGGATCACAAATCACATGTTCAAAGTGGGAGGTGACACTTCGATGCGCTTGAATAAAAGCACCAGGATGAAGGGGGTATGTGTGTGTGTGTGGGGGGGGGGGGTGGTGATTCCTCTGCGCTGAATGACAACGACATAGCAACAGGATTGCGTCACAGGCAGAAAAAGGAGGTGAATGGGAGGAGGGAGCGCCAGGACGCGTTGGCAGGAGGTGTAAAAATGATTGTCGGGGTAGCTGACCGAGTTGAGGTCGAGGCCGTAAGTTATGCATTCACACATGCTGGGGTTTTTTTTTGGGTTTGTTTTCCCCTCCACTTCTCTAATTATGAGGTGCTGTCAGCTCTGAAAGTCAGCGATCAAAGAGAATCAACGGCTTTCTGTGATCGACAGCACCGCTCCTTCTGAGACTGACCTTCTTCTTGCTCCTCTTCTAATTCATGAATACAGCAACATGAAAACGAGGGCT
The DNA here is from genome assembly GCF_053564925.1 of Oryzias latipes. Lineage (NCBI taxonomy): Eukaryota > Metazoa > Chordata > Actinopteri > Beloniformes > Adrianichthyidae > Oryzias > Oryzias latipes. The sequence continues at coordinate 9,261,449 of NC_136238.1, forward strand.
TCACGCAGGGCTGCTGTTTTAGTATCTGCCATCTAAAAGACCCACTCCGACCCCCCCCCCCCCCCCCTAAGTGATTTTAAAGGCCAAGCGGCCTTTTAATTGTGATTAGAATGCATGTTGCAAACATTAAAAAGACTGTCTTTTTATAGAACATAGTTTCTGCAGAGCGGCAGATGATGCTACAATCACGCCGGCGTTCAACCTACCACTTCCAATGAAAAGCTTTAAAAATGGCAAAAAACGAAAAATTATCTATTCATTTAAAAGGTGAATTCACCAGACTAAAGACAGAAAAACTGTAAATAAATACATAGTAAATGTCATGGTGTCTCTGGCAGCTCTCCTCCCCCTCCCGTCTCTGCTCTGTTCCTGAAGAGACCAGCTATGACCACTCACCTCATCAGCCTGCAGCCCTCTTAAGGAGATCCAGTTCCAGTATTCATCGCCAGTTCGTTTTTACTGTACGGTGCATAGTCTGGTCGCCTCACGCATTTTGATGATGCTTTGTTTCCTCTCGCTAATTTTCTCCTTACGCCTCACCTACAGGAAAAGATACCTCACGAGTGCCCACCTGTCATTATTCCATGCTCCTCGTATTCGCCTCAGATCCAGTTCAAGTCAAGCCCTCCAGATCGGCCACTGCCGAACCCTCCAGCCACATCTTGCCTCCTAGCCAAGATTCCTGATCCGCATCTTACCATTTACCATCTGAACTTTGCCTTCAAGTTTGCCACTGAACTTACAGACTGTAAATCAAATCATCCTACTTACGTAACGTTCTCCTGGTTTTTCTTCCGGGTGCCACCATTTGGGTCTGCCAAGTCTAGTGATATCATGACAGTAAATGGTGTATATAGGGCTATTCTACCTTGCTTTAAGACCCAAAAAACGTGTTGTCAAAGGGAAGAAGAAAACAAGAAAGCTGGAATACAAGCCATACAGCATGAGATGTTTATTGAGAAAAATGATTTTGTCAGCTGGTTAAATTCCAGTAAATTCAGGACACAAACATAAAAGCATGCAATACGGAAATAATTTAACCTATAGAGGAATTCATGCTTAGTGCCAATACTGATAGAAGTTGTGTATACATGTTGATCAAATCAGACTTAGAATTTTTATTTGACTTTTAATCTCAGATTTTTTACAAACCAAAGATTGTTAACCTGATTTTTGCCATAGATCCCCCTAAAAGATACAAAGAAAACACTTTGTTAGTAAAAACAAGAGACCTTTTTAAAACTAAAAGTTATCTGACATTAAGTCCTCAGATTAATTACGGAACTTCAATGGCCGCACTTAGAAACACTGCCATCAATATCCATTGCTTCTAATCCATTCATATTTTATATTTCTGTATGCATAGTTATCCTTGACGGCAGAACAACATATTTAAAATATAACGCCAATGACAGAAACAAGCATTTCAACCTTTTTCGACTGACAGTGCAGCAATTCATTTGCGGTCTCGCTGTGTCTGTTAATGGAGCACTGTGCTCTTGATGGTGGGTAAAGAAAAAAAGAAAAAAAAGTTTTATTCCAAACAGACACAAGACAGACCTTGGTGAGGGAAATGGCAGGAGAGATGGGCCTGCAGTTTTGAGCAAGAGGAGCAATTGTTTCTTTAGTCTCCAGGGGACTAAAGTAAAAGTGCCAGCCATCCATTTTTAAATGGTTGGAGAAGAGGGAAGAAGAAAAAGATCCACAAGACTATTAGAATGTGGATTTCCAGCTGTCTACCAGCTGTCCCCAATTTACCCCCTTCCTCATATAATCTCATAATAGGGTGAGGGGGTGGGGGGTTTAGCCTGCGATGCACCTTGGCGGGGGCTACTTGGCAGTGGTCCCCCTCCCGTGGTTGCTGCATGGAGTGGGCCTCCCCTCTTTGTGGGGAGAGTGATGGGACATCCTTGTGAGTAATCAGGAGATGTCCCCTCAGTGCCCTACCCGCCAATTTTATTTCCCCCCCCTAGTACACACACCCTTCACCCCTCAAAATATACATTCCAACATACACACATGCACACACACACCCTCCCAAACACACACACACGCATTTCGCAAGGAAGGTGGGACCTTGGACCATCTGTCCCCTACCCAATCCCTGGTAGGGGGTACTGGACCCTTGGCAAAGGCGTCCATGTCCCCTGGGTGCTGGTTTTCCGGCGGCACTCTCTCCACAAAGGGGGGGGGGGGGGGGTCCCTGAGCTTTCTGGCAAGGCCAGAAGCCGGGGATCACATCACACCTGAGCTGGGGGTGTCCGTGTCCCTGAGGGGTGGGTTCTGGTCCTTGCCCCCGGGTGCTGGGTCTCGCCAAATTTCGAACTGTGGCCGAGCCTGGTCGGGCCATGTTTACAACACCCCTCGTCGGCCCCCCTCTTCCCCGGGGTGCCCCCCTCCTGGGCGGGGGCGGCCGGCCCCTGCCTTGCTCCTTTCTGGACCAACCATGGGCCGGGTGGGTGGCTGCCTGGAGCCCGGAGCGGGTCTCCCTAGGGGGGTCCTGGCTCGTACCTGGGGTTGGGGCGGGGGGACGCCCAGAACTCCTGGGTGGTGATGAGGTGCTCGTCTGGGGCTGTGGGCACCCTTCTCGGGTGGGGCCCGGCGTTGGGCCCTCCTGGCGCTGCGGGGGGGCTGCTCTCCTGGTTGGGCTGGGGCGGCACTCTCTTTCCCCCCGTGCCTCCCTGCTCTCTGGCGCTGCGGGCCTCGCGGCGGTCCTGCTGGCCCTGGCCAGGGTGGCGGATGTGATCGCCCGGGGGGCGATTGTTCTCTGCTTGCTGCCGTGTGGCCTTGGGGGTTCTGGCTGCGGCAGCTGCGGCGGCTGCTGCTGCGGGGGTCTTGGTGTGGGGGTGGCTGGGCACTTTCCCTCCTTCTTTTCACATTCCACCATCCATTTTAGAAGAACATAAACACTCACTTAAGCACAGGTGTTAGCTCACCTTTGCACTAATAGTTTGCGTGATTGATTGAATGAAATATCTCACACTAGTTGTTTTGAAGGCATAAGTATGCATGTGTGAACACTGTCTGTATTGTGTACATGTTGACATGTGGACATTTTTGCAGCTAGCAGGTGTGTTTAACATTTGAGTGTGTGTGTGGACAGGCCCCGCCCTTTGAGATTTGTATTACATCTGAATTACCATAATGATAAACATCCAGTAGCTTGTTGCTTTATGCTGCTTCATGGTTTTATCCCCCCCCCCCCCCCCCCCCCCACCTCCTATGATCACCCTCCTATCCCCCCCCAACATCCCTCTCTCTTCTTCCCTTCTTTCCTTTTCCGTCCGGTCTAACACAAAATAATTTCAAATATGATTAAAATGAATAAAGTTTGGCCTCGATTACAAAAGGGGTTTATTCAGACATACCTCTGATTTGTCTGAAGACTCATTATCCCATTATCCCCCTTCAGCTCTCATCTGTCTGCCCAGCTGTTGGACAGGACAAGCTAAAAAAAAAATGTGGATTTCCGCTTCAAGGAGGTTCTTGTGTTTCGTGTGAATGAATGTTCCACTTTTATATGAATAGTTGACTTTTTGATCCCTATTTCCTCCCGGAAACAAACCTGTCATGTTCAAATGAGCATAGATTAACTTTTAAAAGAGATTTTTTAGATTTTCCAAACAGCAAGCTACATTCACTCTGAAAACCTGGTTAAAATAGCAATATTTAAAAGGATTTGATTCCTTTTGTTCTGAATTATTAGTCAATTTTAATGTCGTTCAGTGACATTAAGGAGGACAGGGCAACGCATTTATTTCTACCAATCCTTTTGGAATTAGTGATTCATGTCTCATCTTAATTTTTTCTACCAATTTAATCAATAAAACCTTCATGGCTCTGAAGATATACTCAGATTTTTCCAAAAAGCTTTGTCTTTTGTCCTGCTACAAGATTAAAAAGCTTATTCTAACAAAGACCAGAGACAGGTAATCAGTGTTTAAAGACAACTTGAAAGCTTTCTTTGTTTTATTTATACGCAAGGAGATTTTAGTCTGTCTTCTCTAAAGAAAGGTTTGCAGGAGTCTTTTTTATTTTTTATAATAATTTTGTTTCCTTTTTTTTCCCAAATAAAAGTAGACTACCTGGATACAGCTAATAAAGTGACTTTGATGACTCGAATTTCCATCATTATTTTCTCTCCCTTTTTTTTCTAAGTCAGAATTTGAATGTGGATCTAATTGAAGAGAAAATTTAAACTAAAAAAAGATGTTTGCCTTTGTACCTCTATCAAAAGCAACTTTTGTTTGATTGAAAATAGAAATGGATTTGAAAACAAACAAAAAGAAGAAAGACTGCCATGACGAAAGGAAAAGAAAAAATGCTTAACCTGGAGACGGTATTTTTTTCCTCCTTTGGCATTTGTGAAAATGACTCTTGTGTTTTTGTCGCTGGACAAATGACAGCAGCCAACCTGTTGCCTCATAAATACAAAACCTTGCAAAGTATACAAAGCTTCAGTGGCAGCGGACGCAAAGAAAAACATCAGGTTGAAAGGCTGGAACAACACTGTCTTTCTAACTTTGTCATCTGTGCACACAGGAGACGCACCGCAAAGACAAACATGTTTAGAATGTCACGCGGTTGGACTCGTACGTTAAAATCGCTTTCCCCCTTGGTGCGACGTGTCACTTGAAGCTTGTGCACATAACAAGGAAAAGCAACAAACCAGCGAGCAGAATCTGAAAAGCCTTCATTCACCTGCTTTATTAAGTGAGAAAATAGAAAAACCTCCATTGTGCGTCCTGTCAGTTGGAACATAGTGGTCCACCGGGGAAGGAGAAGTAAGCAGTAAACATCACAGTATCCCAGACTAAGAGGAGACGTTGTAAAATGTGCTTGAAACTGGCTTTGCAAAAAGAAAAAGAAAAAAGAAAACCCAATAACCGTTAAAAGTTTGTCAGTAACCCTGACAACCTGGGAAGGTCAAATCCTAATGCTACATTCATTTACAACATCCTTGAAAATGCACGTTCAAGCAACCACTTCTAATGAAGAGTCTATGAAAATGTGTATTAATGTGTGTTTTGGTCTTCCGCGTTCAAAACTCTCAAGATCACGTGTTGCTATGCTAGTTTTTAAGTTCGTTTCTGGGCTCTACATACAAGCCATTGAACTCGGGGTGAAAGTTGAACCAGTTTTGGGATTTGGTAAGGACGTGCTATTGGTAATGTCCTTTTAATACACAGAAGAGCCAATTGTTTGATCGATCATGAAGAAAACATTAATAATTACGGCTTATGTATAGTCTGAATTATATGACATCAAGTCTTCCATTTATCTAAACAGAGCTGTGAAAGAAAAAGCCTGGCATAAGATTTGCCAGATTTGCACCACTTTGACATTTCGCACCAAGCCTCTTTCAACTGTGAGTAGATGTGATATTGAATCCATGTGGGGTTGGAGCTTGTAAAATGTTTGTTTCCTTTAGCGTTTATTTTTGTTTATTTATTTTTTCCTGATGCTTCGTAACTAAATGTATGGCTTCTTACACAATCAAAAAAGTTTTTCTTCACTAGAGGAAGAAAAAAACTGTACAGCAAGACATAATTCTACAAATTAATTTCAATTACTTACTCTAATTGTTTAGGCACTGTAGTTAAATGATTCAATTACATACATGAATGTTTATGTGTTTATTTAAGTATCCCTATTCGTGTTTTTACCAATGTAAAAACCACTCTTCCTGGGGTCAACTTTTAAAAATACACAGGTATTTACAAGAATTTTAAGTAAAGTTGACAATATAAATATAGGACATCCATGGCTGCAATGCGAAGATGATGTATACAGACAGCACCAAGTGTGTCATTGACTCCATGAAAAGACCATGAAAGACTTTGATGCATCCAGTTAATAGTCTTAAAAGGACATGCTAAAGCCAGTCTTTTTGTCCCATTCAGCACCATCAGAGGTTTGCGGGGAGCTTGTGGTTCAACTAGCATGTTTTCTACGTCACAAATACGATCTTTATCAATGCTACAAGAACATGTTATAAACACTAAAAACTCAATCGTATTTGGAGTGGGTGTTTAAGTTATTTTTTGGCTGCACTTGACGAAACAACAGAACAGTGGTCCAAGTAAGACTGAAGACTGGACTTGTTTGGACTTCTACTTGTTTCTGTTGACATGTTAGCGTTGCATCTAATCGTCTAAATGTTCCTATCATTTTATAAACAATGCTACTCATGATATTGTTAAAACTAGTGTCATACCCAACAGTTTAACCTCCTGAACTTGTTCAATTGCCTGATTCTGAAGATATGCACGTTTTAGTCTTCTCTGTCATGTCCATTAACTTGTGTTTACTTATTCTAGGTAACATAAAAATTGAGGGGGGGGGGGGTGACTAATTAGAAACCAACAAATAGTTAAAATAATCCCACTGGGCTTTTTCACTCATCAAAGTCAGTGGATTTGCAAACTGGGTTTAATGCAAACCAATGGGCAGCCCAGCTTTTATTGTCACTACGGATTTCCTCCTACTTGTTGAGTAAAAAGACCTTAAGTTGGAGGCTTAGAGGCAGAGATCCTGCCCTAAGTGGAGGAGTTAAAGTATCTTGGGTTTTGTTCCTGAGTGAGTTACGGATAGAGATTGACAGGTGAATTTCTGTATTGGGTCCATTATATTCAGAAGGAGATGAGTTGAACGGCAAAGCTCTTGATTTACTGGTTAATCTATGTTCCCATCCTCACTTTTGGTCATGAGCTTTGGGTCATGACCACAAGTATAAGATCCCAGGTAGAAGCAGCTAAAATGAGTTTCTTCCACAGGGAGGGCCTGCTGCTCCCCCAGAGATAAGGTGCAGAGCTCAATCACCAGAGAGGAGCTTGGAGGGGAGCCACTGATCCTCCACATAAACATAGGCCAGTTGAGGTGGCTCAGGCATCTCTTTTGAAAGTGTCTTGGAAGCTTCCCGTGGGAGGTATTCCGGGCACGTCCCACCAGGAGGAGGTTCTGGAGAAGATCCAAGACACACCGGAGGGACGATGGGTTTCAGCTGGGCAGAGACTTTGCTCATCTCTGCACAGACTTCTGCCCCAACGACCTGGCTCCAGATTAGCGAACGAAGATGGACAGATGGGTTTACTGGAGCCAGGGGCAGTTTATATAGCAACCACTCGCTAGCTAGTTGCAGTACATTTTTTAAAAGAAAACAAACTTTTAGTCAGGTTCCCAAACACTTTCAATTTCATATCCAAAAGCAAATTTTTAACCAATTTTTTTATGCTTTCTGAAAAGTGAGGTGTAGTCTGTAAATACTTGAAGACACCATTTTTAAGGCTTTTTTAGAAAAAAAAATCTTTACCATTATATTTGGGGTAAAAATTGGTATTTAGATGCTATTTCCAACTAAAATGTAATAAATAAAATAAAACAAGCAGTTTAAAATAATTCAAACATGAATAAAACATTTACAGAAATAATTAAAATGATTTGTAAGCTTGAGTTAAATCTGTACTTTCAAAGACTTCAATGATTTTTTTTTTTTTAACATGACCTTGTGGCATTTTTCTGATGATAGGAGACATTTATTAAGAAAGTTAGGCTTAGAATTGTATTTCTGACTATTTCTTTATTTAACTTGTTGCAAAGTAGGAGCAGGTAAAAAAATACTATTTGAAAAAATGATATTTGTGATGAAGAGTAAACGATGAGTTATGTTCAAACTACATCCATGTACAACTTCCTTTTCCTCGTCTGATCTGGCATTCGGTTAAAAAAGAAAGATATTTCTTGCTATTTTTGTTGCACTGGTAATGTTAAGTTGGTGGTGTGAAAGGCTGTAAGCTAGCAGAAGAGCATGTAAACAGAGACCTCTCACTAAAGGGGGTCGCTCCATGCCAGTGGACGACCCCCTTACCTTAGAGGTGAATTTCTAATGATCTTGTGCTGCTCTGCAGAAACTGTGTCCGAGAAAACAACAACAACATTTTGGCTAAAATGGTATAGTCATAATTAAAAGACCACTGGGAACGTTTTGAAAATAGATCAAAAGATGATCAGAGTGGGACTTTAAACACCTAGCCTGCATGGTAGATGGTAGAGAAGCCTCTCCTTTACTTACAAAAACTTGTTTTTTTTTACATGAAATCTAACTAGATGCTACTTATTTATAGCATATTTAAAACTAAGACTTTATTTCCCTAAAAAAAGACCATTTTGTAATGAATCTGTTCCAACCCCCTTGTCACTGAAGTTGACAGTGTGCGTTGCCTGCTTAGCTTTGTCGGTAGAGTGTAACCAAGGTTGCCGCTCCGTGCTGCTCGGCTACAGCACCGATCAATGGCATCAGCTGCTTCAGTGAGCACATCCTCTCTTTCAGCCCAAGATGTTTGTCATCTCAAAATGGACCCTCGCGCACATCAGAGTCTTTGCGCAAGACGTCTGTCTTTAAACACTATTAACCCCAGCATGTGTGCAGCATAACTCAAGTCCCAAGATGTGGCGCGGTAATAAATGCAAGCTGGGAAAACACAAGGATTGTGTTAGCCTTTTGATTTTTTTTTAAATGACTGCATGCTTCAGCCCTTTATTTCAATTACATGTACTGTAATTTATATTCCATCCAGCTGTGCCTTGAAACTTGAGTATTCCATTAAAATGGGCATCACGCCTCCTTTTATATGTCACTACATGGTTGTACAGTTAAAAGGGCAAACCTAATTTGCGCTGCTACATGGCAGCACGCCACAATTTAATGGAAGAAGGAGGAATTTATAAGAAGCATATCAAATTTGTGTTATGTTTCACCATAACAGCCTCCTACTTGATATTTATTTCAGCGGGTAGATTGAGCTAAAGCAGACTGGGTGCATTCCTCCCACTGGTAGGAAAAGTCTGCTTCTGCTGGAGCATTAAAATAATGTGCTTATTTTGATTTACAAAACATGTTAAACAGAACTGCAGTGGATTATTTTAGGGGGATATCTGGCACCTACAATTATAGAGCTAAGGATAGGAAGTCGCAGCAGGGCCTGTGAGCTGGGATGATAAGGCTTAAGCTGCTGGGAGCCACCAGTGCATGCTGGGTTTTACTGGTTTGTGGTCACAGATATCTGTGACAGTGGATTGAACCAAATGTTGTGTGTTTTTTTTTTAGGTATTGTATCCATTTTCTGTCAGTTTGTTTTGAAAAGGACAATGCCAAATACAGCTTGTCTCAAAGAAACACAAATAGAGTAGAAAAAGGCAACAAACTAAACTTCTAGATAGGTTTTATAATCAGATTAATTGTATGAGATAATTGGAATCCAATTTTGTCCAGACAATTCCAATAAAGCCCCAAAAAAGCCATCATATTATTCATGGCCTATTTGAAGGAACAGAAAACTGCATCTACCAGGCACTTGAGCAACCATATAGAGTAGGGGTGTCAGAATTCTAGGCCTCGTCCAACACGTTTTCCAACCAACCTGCCACTGAAGCTCCTTAATGGCTAAACACACCTGATCCAGGTTATCAGCAGCAAATAAGACATGATTTCTGGCAAACCACCAGGATGCCGACTCTTGAGACCTGGAGTTTGATGCCCCTGGTGTTAAGGAAAAACTCGCTATTAAGGAAGAATAATCTGAAAAAAGAGCTTTCAACAGAAACACAAAATTGGGTTGTTTTCACACTAGAACAGTCACAAGGGCTTTGTTCAATTAGGTGGGGCCAAATAAGCAGAATCATCCGAGGGAGTTCAGTTGTTTGGTCCCCATCAGAGCTCAGGTGAGCTTTAACACTAGGAAGACACACTTTTTTAGGAATTAAACTTGGATGAACTATCGTCAGTGTGAGGGTAACCATCTGCAGCAGTCCAGTTTAAAAAATGTTCTTGTTTCAAATGCTTCAATCTAACGTGCTAATGCTTTTTCCCCCAAAAAACATGATTATCAGTGACAAAAGCTTCAAGCCAACAACTCCATTTAAAAAAAAAATCGGGTTAATTTGTGATTCTTATCAAAGTAACTTTCAAGCTTTTGCTTCCGTCAAAATTAATTCTCACCGCTGAATACTCACATTTCCACTTGACAGATCGGGCCATTTGGAAGTGACTTTTTTCCAATTTTTATCTGCCAAGAGGTGAACCTTGTCCTGACTGACTGACAACATGCAGCAAGAAAAGCCTGAATAAATCAAATGTGCTGACTCTGTGTCTTAGTCAGAAAGTCAAAGAGCGGCTCCCGCTGCCACAACGCCTCCATACTTTGTTATCCTGACAGGCAAGGCTGGTCCAACCAGCGGTATGTTGAAAAGAGTCATAAGAAGCCGTGTTCCCCAGTGCTAAAGACTAACATATTGTTGTGTCAGACAGCTGGGGCCCTTTTGCTTTGAGCGCAAAAGACAAAACTAGACTCTACTGTACAGCAGTTTATGTATTGGAATTACCAGCAGAGAAAAATGAGACGAGTATTACATGAAAACAGATCCGTGTTTGGTTGAGATATTTTGGTTGTTTTTCCACATATTTTAGCTAGTAGAAAGAAATTCGACAGTGATGGATGGATATTTAAAAAATAGACTATAAGGATCTGTGCTGTCATTCCACCTGTTTGATTTCATGTTTATCAGAGAATCCTATGCAAAGGAAGGGTTAATGAAAGGAAGTCGTGCCCAGTAGATTACTGACTATTATACTGTCCATCACAACAGCTCAGTAGAGTCAGATCTATTGGTTGCAGATTGAACAAAACATATAAAATCTACAGCATTGCACAGCTAATTTTGCCGAAAAGCCAGATCTTGCAAGAAATCAAGACTGAAAAAAAAATAACTGGCTTGTCCCTCGGTGAAGGTCCTCATTTATCCAGTAGTTGGATCGTTGCAATTGGACATAAAATCTTCTTACTTGAAAGGTTTTGCCAATAACGCAATTTGCTTCATAAGTCTGTCATCAGTTCAGACTGAATGATGAAGCAACTTTTAAGAATACGATTTTTAGTCCAGTTGTCATCACTCAACGTCAAGAGCCTCTAGTCCTGGGCTGTGTGCGAACTATCCCAACAGTGTAGGTCTTCCATTATTCTTTCTCTCGTTGCTTTCCCTACCCTCCTAATTCCTGGCCAATGACTGAAACGATCTTTAGTCACTTTGCTTGTTTACAAGCCTTGTTTCCAAACAGAAATGTTTGGTTGAAGGACAGTCTGAATACAGACCAAGCACAAGGTTCCGGACTGGATCAGGACCAAATTAAGTGGATTCAGTCCACATACATCGATGTATTTTTTCAGTCTGAAGGCATAGGGGGGACAAATTTCCGTTACCGATAGTCTGTGAAATGTGTTTTTGGACTGTGAGAGGTGGCCAAATTGCCTGGAGAAAACCCTACTCAGAAAGGGATCCAGTCAGAATTTGAACTAAAGCCTATGTGCTAGTGTTAAACCCCTACACCACTGTGATGTCCACATTTATATTGATCAGATATTGAATTATGGATATACTGATCTCGCAAAGTATTTCTGGGATGCTAAGGGAAATAGAAGACACCTGAGCCTTGTAAAAGCTGGCAAGACGAGGTTGGCCTAAGCAGTATTGGGCTTTGGGCTCATCGAAGCAGAGAACTCCACTTTCTTTTTTTTTGTCAATCTGAAACGAGCTCAGAATAACTGTGCTGTAATTCATTCATTGTAAAGCTTCAAATTATAGTCAGATCTGGAGGTGTAAACAAATGCTGTAATGTCACGTTGGGCTTCTGCTCGTATGTGCCGAGAGAACCCATCGTGGAACAAATGTAGGTCTGAGCAGTAGGCGTTAGTGACGAGCAAGAGATAGGGAAGAAGATGGATACAAATGGTCAGAAATGTGGAAAGAGACACACATGCCTTTTGGCAGCACATCAAACGTGGGAGCACTGTAATCTCGCATGGAGTCGCAACGAAGAAAAAGCAGCAGAACCTCTTGAGAGCAGAGGAAAGGCAGGAAACAAATGGAAAAATAGAGGGCTGGCGTAAAACAAGTCCTGCCAGGAACTTGAGCTTTAAGGCTAGTGCCTTCAATCGGAGGAGAAAAGAGAAAAAAAAAAATCTACATAAATGCAACTCAATACAGAAAGAATTATTTAAAGGATGATTCAGAAGGGGAAGAAGAAAGGAAGCAGAACAGGAGAAAAAGGCACAAAGTACAGTGGGGGAGTAGGGAGATGTGAAGCAAATATAAAAGGATGGAGGATAAGAGGTTACTGGTGATGAGCTGATGATAACATAAAAAGGCAAAGAAGTGAAAAATGTAGGGCAGCAAGTCACTCCAAAAGAGTTGAAGCTGCTCCCTTCTCTTGCCAGCTAATTAGCATGCCAGTGCCCTTAAACAAGGCGTTGAACCAGCAGTTGCTGCTCTGATATGGGCACTGTCCAGGAGCTGGAGGCTGTGTCTGTGCTGGGCAGCTCCCACGTCAGCCGCTGCCTTCCCCTGCAGCCCCCCTCCCAAGAGCTACAGCTGTAAATAACCGTACACTTTCACAGGCTGCAGTAGGCAACTCCACTCGCATCGGTCCTTCATCTGTACGTGTTCCTCCAGCTCAGCCGCAAAGAAACTTTTCAAAGACCTTTGGTGAAGTTCTGATGGTGCGGAAACTGAAAAAACAAAAAAGCAACCAAACAAAAACAACAGTTTGGCTTTCATTTGTTTTTAGTGTTTTTTTCTGAAACAGGGGGCTAAACTCAAAGGCAGAAAAACCTTTATGAATTTACACAAATGAAAAAAAAGATAAACAGGCAGAATTTGAATTATTCCCATTTTTTGGGAGGATGGGATGATCCAGTGTGGTGAGGGCTGCAAGTACAAAAGCATCTCACTTCGATGTAAATCATCTGTTCGTGATTTTTTTTTCTTAAACATATTCTTGTGGCATTTTTATTATGATGATGGGGGAGATACATTGAGAAAAAATAGCTCAAAATTGCAGTTCTGAATAATTATTTTAATCGGCCCAGCTTAATGGGTCCATTTTATAATGGAAACGCTCAAAGTGCAGGACTGGACCGTACCATACTGGACCGTACCAGACCCTACAGCTCAGTGGAAACGAGGCTTAACTGGGGATGAGGTAACAGACACAACAAAGATCTTTTTATTTATTGGTACCGTTTTATATGGTGGAGCTGGTTATTAACATAATCGTGCATTATTTTAAGTAACATTTGTGCATTACATAATCAAACAAGCCGCAAATTTGGCATGGATGCATCTTAGGATCCGATTTTAGAACAGCACGTTAGCCTCAAGTAATTCAAGATTTTATGGTTGTGCCTGGGGCATAAAGATACGAAATATTTTTGGAACAATTGAATGTTTGACCGCCATATTTACAAATGTCTGCCACTTTGGATTTTTCTTGTGGCTAACATCCTTTTCTGAAAGAAAGGATCCTGAGGTACATCCATGGTTAATTTGGTGCCTGTACCACAAATGAACGATTTGTGTGAAATAGCAACCCAACCGACTCCATAAATAAGAAAATGGCGGGCTATCTTCGTTTTTCACTCTCTGTGGCGTCGACGACCTGACTGGGTTTTCACCAGAGTAGAGTGGTTTGAGTCCCATAAAAATGGAGATGGAAAGCATCTTTTCTCGTCTGTCAATTACCCTTTTTTTAACCTCTTCTGAAAGACATCATGTTCTCCTTGATCTCGCCTATTTTTGAAACACCTGAAGGAGTTAAGATTCTCCTTGTGTGCAGGGAGGGGGTGGAAGAGGTGGCACAGGAACATTGAGAGGGGATACCATGTGCTCAGATATGTGTGGGTAATACAGTTCTCCAACAGCAATGATGCTATTTGCACAGAGTGTTTGCTTTAATTGTGAAAGTGACACCAGTGATGTGAGAAGACGAAAATAACATCTTGTCCTTTTGAGCAAACATAACATTTCATTAAGATGTCCTGGTGTGAGTAAACTAACAAAACAACCACCAAGGTGCTATTAATGTGCTCTTTTTAGTCTTGCTTCCCACTGACACATGGAAATGCCACAGGTGCACACGACTGTGTTGTTTCACTAAGGCCACATAGATGCATTTAAACAACACTGTACGTGACATTTCCCCAAGGAGAAAGGGTTTTGAAAGAGCAATCCATTTTTTTTTTTTTTTGTCACAAACCACTGAGACCCAACACAATAAAAAGCACTCACTCATTGTCTTTCACCTTAATTAAGCCATCCATCACCGGCTGACTGATGCGAGGGAATAGTCTAAAGCAGAGGCTTCAGGGGACAGTGGGAGCAAACACCCAGCAAGTTCTCCAACATGGACATCTGTAAATTAAAACAAACCATAAAAATACTTCATTTGAGAAGATAAAGGACTGGTGGAAAAAGGTCATACTATCTTTTTTTTTTCCTGGTTTAAACCTGAATAGAAGCTATTTTTATTTTTATGAATCTTTAAATGACTAAACACATCCTAAACGTACATTCAACCAAACGGGATTGACACTCATGTTATGCACAACAATGCAGAATGTATTAGTATTAACTGATTTGTTGATACAATATCCACAGAGAAAAAAGAATAAGAAGAGCATTTCCGTTATCACAATGCAATTTTTAAAATATAAAACAAGCCACCAAAGGCTATCATCTCCTTGAGCCCAGTTCGGTTTGATGTTTTATTTACATGGTCGCTGTTGGTTAACCATTTCCAACAACCTCAAATACAAGGAGAGATGTCACATAGTAGGCGTATGTTACACCAGTCCAGTTAGTCATCAGACAAGAGTCCAAAAATCCCTGTTGAGACTTGCCAATTTAAAAGGGCCATGTGGCAGATTTGTTCCAAAAAGGTTTTAAAAACATTTTTTCTTCTTTTTTTTAGCTTTAACACCTCACTAACAGCTTTAAAGTTTTTTTTTTCCTCCCATTTTCTTTCTACTGAGTTATGTTTGTAGAGTCACAGATGAAACCTACTTATGTTGGTAGCTTTAGGTTGCCATAGTGACAATTTGTGCCAAAATGAAGTTCATTTTACCCATTGACTGTATAAGAAAACAGGACTGAGTAAGTGTGGCATCACCTATTACTGAAGCTTACTTATTTTTCCAACTAAATGAATTATATTCAGTCACCACTTTTTCGTGATATGGCCATCTCCATGTTTGAACCAGAAATTTTCAGTAAGCAGTGATTGGTCCAAATCATTCTGAGTCTTCATTTCTATGGCAACCACTGTCTCCAATCAGGAGTGATCTTTTTAGAAGACCACATCCCTTCCACTATAAGCAGCTCGAATGTTTGACGCAAAACCATCTATTTTTTTTCGGTCATATGATAGGTCAGTTTATAACTTGAATAATTTGCACTGAATGAGTGAGGGGTCTTTCAGTCCAGGTCTCATCTACAGTCAAGGATTTTCTTTGACTTGAAAAAATACTGTGAATCAGTACGCAGCGGTAGAGGGGTCAACCTCTGATTCAGAAGATTGCAGGTTCGATTTTTGCCTTAACTGCCATGTTTCAAAGTGACCTTGGGCAAGACATTGAATCCCGCCTTGCTTATGGTGGGTACAGGTTGGCACCTGTGTTCTTTATGAAAAGACTTTATAATTAAGATTAGACTAAAAGTATGCGGGAGATTCCAAGTTTTTGTCCAATTCAAGTCCTCTCTAAAACCAAATTTTCATGGCAATTGGTCACCACTACTGAGTATTGGGGTTACTTTGTCAGATGTAGTCATACATTAAATGGATGCTCAGTATGGGGAGTACACTCAATTTGTTAGTACAATCTGTTGGTCACTTACAATGGCCAGTAATAAAATGCTGATAGCAATAATTTGACCCAATTAGAATGAACTGGTTCAATTAGTTTAAAACCAAGAGAACATAACTGAGCTCAATTATGCCAAACTATAGGGTCAAATCACAATTGGGAAACTTAAACTGACTTTTTTGTTTTGGTTGTTGCAAATACAATGTATCTATATTCATCTTTAGCAACCTTAGTAAATCGATTACCTACATATGAATATCTGCTGTGACACTTTGTAAAATAAGACCACGAAACATGCATGTGTCCGTTTTGCAGTGAGACTCCCCAGAGAATTTATCCTGTTCCCCCCCCCGAGAGACAGTCCTCCCCGCCTGCCGCTCATCTGATCAAAGCAAACCAGAATAGAATTTTGTCAAATTGAAGTCTAAATTTTTCAAATAAATACCCTGTCACAGCTTGTTCTCCTATTGCACTGTTGAAACTTGTCACTCACTATTACTCTGCAAAGTCACAATGTATCAGGTAAAAAAGGGGAAAAGTGAGTTGGCACTGAAGGGAGAAAACGTCCATGCTGTAGAGTAAAAGCATTGAGGAGTGTCAAAACCAGGGAATCTAAGCTTTCAGGCTGATTCACATGTTTTTAAAAAGAGCCACAAACACCACCAGCTGTAAAAAGACGTTTGCAATCATTAAATTTCAGTAAAACAAAATGATGTGACACGGACCAAAATGCAGAGGAGTCTTAAAATCTCCAAAAACTAAGGAAACTATCCCTGAGCTAATGCTGGTAAACACCACGTCTAAGCTGGAAAACTGGAACAGAGCTGTGTGGAAAAGACTCAAAAAGAGAGGAGGATGAGAAAAGGAGTGTTTTTTTGGGTTGTCTTTTCCCGTTGAAATATCAAAGTCTCTATCTGATAAAAAGTCATGCAGTTATCAGTTTCTTCAGTATTTGAAGCAAATTCTTAGGAAAAACAACATGTTACAGTTCTTCAAATGACCACCAAAGCCTGGTTTCAAAAGGAGTTACATAATATTTTCTCTAACTTTATTTTTGTTTTGGCAACACATTTTGATCTACCTTCTTTTATTTATGAACATTCAGATTTGGCGTGTTTTTTTATTTTTTTCACCATTTTTTGGTATGTGGGATGATTCAACAAAATGCTTTTTTCCTTTTGGTCTACTACGGAAGACGCCACACGGAACTTTATTTGCAAGAAGCACTTTGGTAGGAAAGTACTTGATTACAATTTTATCAGAAAACCATCTTACTTTGATATTTTTTAGTTCCATCATACGAGAAATTTTTCTGGAAAACATAAATCATGACCTATAATTCTAATTCTAACCTAAAAATTGCTGTGAAAAGGCTCATTTTGAGATCTTATAATTTAAATTTGTGACTCTGTAGTAAAAGAGAAAAAATACAACTAAAAACAGCAACTAATAACAGACTCCCAACCTTTACTTTTACCCCACATGGCGGAATTATTTTTAATCGAAAACAATTAAGAAAAATAAATAAAAATAAATAAAAAAACACAAGACAAAAACATCAGTTCCAGATTGCTGCGAGGTCGCGCAGTGATGATGTCATAGCAGCGATGATGGACCCAAGGCGTGTTGCACATACTAGGACACGGAGGCTATACATGTCCGAATTCCTTCACTAGTCAGCACATAGTAAACTACAAAGTGAGTCCGCCATTTAGTGCTGTCCGAATCTACAATTCCAAAATAAAGTGCCTTAAAAATTTCCCAGAGGTCTCTGCAATAAACCAGTGTACATTGATGCTAACTAAATTAGCGAATGTAGAGCACTATGCATTGAGTTTAAACAATTTTTACCAAAAAATGTATTCAAATGCATTTTTTTTTTAATATACCATTAATGTTTTAATTTTCAGAACGTAGTGGAGTCATGAAAAGTTGTTGAAAAGTTGCTTTTAAAATCCAAAATTTGCACCGTATAATTTTTTAATAGTTAGGGAGAAGGGTGGGAATTCAGTCATAGCCTGAAACATGCACTGAGAGTGATATATAATGAAAAGTTCATGCAAGTGACCACCTGGACCCATGTTTTTTTATGTTTGAGAATGCGAAAGAATAAGAATGTGATAAATGGTTTTAAAAAAGCACTAATTTGCATGTAATTAATTAATTTCAATTAACTACATAGTCTGACACTCCAAATTGTTTCAGATCCCTAAAATACAGCATACTTTCATTACATTCTCTAAGATGTATTAGTCTGTCAGCAGGTTTTCGTTTAGGAGCGGAAACCCTGAATTTCCCCAAAGTCCGCCTCTGAAAGGATCTTAACTGAAGGAGCTGAGAAACTTCTGCATACGTTGTAGTAAATGTACCTGTTTCGTAGCAGTTCCTGATCTTATGAGATTCCAGTGTTGACTTTTGACGATCATAGTTCATGAGTGAAAATTGACTGTTTTTCCCATTGCAATCTTTTCTCTTTGCTATCAGTAACTGAATTAAAAATGTGTTTTAAAAAAATAGGCAATACACTGCAAAAACTTAGAAATAAGTAAACAATTCCGACCATGTTCGCAGATTTTCTTTAAAGAAGCAAAAGTCTGCCTATTATTCGAGAAAAACTGCCTTACCAAAAATTCTTATTTTGAAATAAAAATATTAGTCACTAAGACGAGTTTTTTTAATTTAAGTTTTAAGTAAGATATTGTTGAACCTTAAAAAAGTCTTGAGTTTCTTAGGGTTCACATTTTCTTCAAAAAACATTTTATTTTCAATGCAAGACATTACACATTGTCAACGTTTTTGGTGTAGTGTTACATAATTGTAAACAGTTGAAAGTGTTTTGTTTTCAGATTGATTAGGAGTTCTTAAATTGACAAATGCAACAAATATCATTTATTTCATCTACAAGATAAAGACAAATTGATTTTTTTTTCTTTAACATCTTTCTTGCTGTGCTTTAACCTTAAATGCAAATTGAAGCTTCATGAACATAAAACCATAAAGATTTAAAATGGTTAAGTTTGATTATTTCTTTAGCTACTAGTCAGTATATTTAAGCAACGCATGTTTGAAGTTAAAGGTCTTGGAAAGGTTCAGGAAATTTAAATCAAGTCTGAAATAAATAAATATATAAACAAGACAAGCTATTTAATTAGTAAAAAAGATAAACGGTTCCCAGCTTACATCTTTGTTTGAGCTGGATCTCTTACTGTTGCTCCCATGGTTTTAGACACTGGTGTGCTGGCAAACTGCCACACAAGGAGACACTATAAAGCAAGTGCATGGAGTGAAGCGCTATCTGCTGTAAATTTTCTGTAGATTCTGGCTTCTATATGCCATCTGGAACTCCATCAAAATTTCAGAGTGCATTATCCACCTTGAAAGATTGCACGCAGAGCTTTATTCTCCAATATATGGCGTCTTCACCCACACCAAATCCACCGCGGCAGGAGTTCTACTGTCTTAAGCCACACTAGTAGGAGGGTTTGTTAAGCCCGAAGTAAATCACACTAATTGTAACTGCAAGAATAATGTAAATGACGCACAGGAAACAACACTTTTTCCTCGGCAAAATGTTCATTTGCAGCAGGATTTGGCACTTTTAGCTCATAAACGTGCTGTTTTTGTTTAAGCAGTTGGTAACAATATAGCTTTTTCAAATAAATCAAGTAAGAAGATATGATGAGCTGCTGTGGAGCTGCAATGGTGGAAGGCTTTTTGCTCACCAGGCACTATGGACTATTAAGGAAATTGCATTATCTAACGTTAGCGCTTCTCCTGTTTTGGTTGTGTCAGAGGGATGGGCCTAAAAGCTTTGAAGGCTACTTTATCATAACTGATGTGGTGTACAGTTTCTGTTTATCTCTTGTGACTATACAGTTCATTGCATATTAAAAAAAACACTTGGGAATCAAACAAAACAGAGTGATGGCTAATGTAGTTAAGACCAACCAAGCTGAGAGTTACGCTCTTAGGGAAGTTCAAAAACGGCTTCTTTGCACATCCGCTTAGATGCTTTTTACAGATTTTTGTAAAAGAAAAAAAAAATAGAAAGTTCTCCTTCTATTTTTATTGTAAAATACACAACTGCTGACATTTTGGTTAAAAGAAGAAGCTCAGATATTTAAGAATTTAAAACAACTGCCATTGGTAAACTTAGGATGTATTCAGACTGGAAAGGTTCGCTGGTCTGGACTGAGTCCGCTTACTTTTGTTAGGATCGAGTCCTGAACCTTCTGTATTCCTGATTTCTGATACAAACCAAAGCTTGTAAACAAAACGTGATTCACTCATTGGCCAGGAATTACAAGGGCGGGGCAAAACAACAAGTGAAGGTATAATGGCAGTCTTCGGCTTTGCAGTCCTTGTTGATATAAACTTTATATTTCGCTGACCGATTTTGACCGTCTGTATCACTGCCTGGTACAACACTTACTTGTGTTGCTGCAAGGCGGTTACCGAGGAGACGTCAGCTAAGAGGGTACGTTGATACCCTCTTAGCCGCACTGTTTTCTCGGGAAACGGTGCGAGAAGCAATGTGTATCATGTATCAAGCCTGCATTCATCCGACCACATTGCAGAGAGTTGTTGTGCCTCATCATTATGGCTGCTTCCTTCCTAATCCATTTTGGTTCAGTTTCTCCGCTCTGAGCCCAGAGCCTATTCAGACTGAGGAAACTCAGAGGGAACTGAAGCTCAGTCCGATTGGAAAAAAACCAAGACCACCTTGATATATGGGTCTGAAGAGCGGTTTCTGGTCTGAGACCAGGGTCCACTTGAGTGTATTCAGAGTGAAAATTGGCTCAGGATTATCGGGGAAAACAAACTTTGGTTCACTTTAACCAAATTGAACCAATTTGTTCCAGTCTGAATACACCCTTAGAGGTGGAGACAAATGTTAGTAGTTTATTTTCAGTGCGTGGTGGCTGTGAATAGGACCCTCGTCTTCTGGGGCAAGGATGCCTAAAACAAAGGTGGTACACAGGAGACAGAAAATGCCTCAAATCCCCTCTCCCTTTCAAACCATATGCGTTTTGCTTTTAGAATACTTTGTCCTCCTTCAAGTGTCTACTGTCCATTGGGTGAAGGTGAACTGCTGTGTCTTGGTCTGATGTTGATGTGTTCTATACCATCCTTTCGTGGATTGGTTATTTTCTATTCAACCAAAGCGATAAAACAACGGCTGCTACCCTCCTTTGGTTAAAATTGTCAAAAATTTTGTGCTTAATGCCTTTTTCAAAAAAAACAAAACCCTGTTGTCAATTGTGTTTTTTTTTTTGTCCTCATGCCCATGCTATGCTGCTACACTAAAAAAGTTGTCTATGCAGTAACCCCTTTATTTCCCCATGGTGTCATGCTTCACTTGAGTGCCGCACTGTTTAGGCATCAAGCCATATGCACACCTATGACCATATTAACCTAGGTGAACATTCACTAGCCACCAGAGTGAGATTATGCCACCTGGCTCTTTCACTTTTACAGTTCAGCACTTATGAGATGATCTGGAACTGCGAAACCATGTACGCACTGATCCGCAGACGATATGGGAGGCAGATGTAAAGGCTAAAGGTCAGCCGTTCATCAATTTGTTATCCTTTAAGTAATGTCACCGGAGTGCGTCCATGCACGTAGAGTAGCAGCGAGCATCCTGTCTCTCTTCTTCTATCTGTCGGTGGAATACAAAGTACTAAAACACGTAAAGGGGATCACACTCTGAGCTTTGGAATTACACAAAATGTGCAAAGAGATTAGTTTCTTTGCCATCCGTCTTACGTGGATTTAGCCTCTATATTTTGTTCAGGAAGTTCTTTAATATATTTGAACTTAAAAAATAGTTGCTCCTTTTATTGTTCCGTCCGCTTAAAGATAACTTTTCCTCTGAGACTTTAAGAGGAAATAGTTTTTGTGCTTCCTAATTCCAACAGAAAATTGGCCTAACTTTGGATAAAAGTAGTACTTCCTGATCTGTGTATTAGTTTTAGCTTTTTTAATTATATTTTTATGTTAATTTATGCACACTTCAACAAAACGGGGCCTTATTAGGAAAAGGGAGTATGCTTCCATCTCTTGATTGATTTTTTTGTATTGTTTTTCTGTTGCAACTAAAATGGCCAATTTTTCATTTTATTGGAGAGTAACAAAACATATTTAAAACTTACTGTTTGGTGTGCCTTATAGATGACATACATTTGAAGGTAGAACATGTATTTGTAATGCGCCTAATAATCCGTCGCACATAGTGCAGGAAATACGACACATTAACCGAAACGATTCTGATTTCATTGTGGGAGCTTTTCCAACATGTTGAGTGGCGTTGAATGCATGCTATGTGAAAAAACTTTAACCCTGTACCATCGAAGCTTTAGCTTCAGTGTTCACTTTTTTTTTTTTTAAGTACCATCACTCTTCAACTGTTTCTGTAATTAATATTCCAGTGGATTCTAAGGCGCAGAAAAGCAGTCTTGAGGTGACATAAGTAAAAAAAAATAGACCATTGATTGACGGTACACCTTAAAAGCCGATGTGCCCAACAGTGTGGAAAATACGATTATCTGATCTTGATCAATATCAGGAAAGGCCTTGGTGTTCCTTTTGGTCTGCAGTGGCTTAAGCTCGGAATCAGTCCTGCTGCACTTGCAGCACAAATACTGTTACAGGATCAAAGGGTTCCTCATATGTTATTTTTGCCGATTGATCAGTTGCAACAGATTTATTATTGGATTGATAATTTTCAAATCATCACTCGTTATGATCACTGCTCAAACATACATATGAAAATTATGGCGATCATTCCAATGAAGTAAATTAGTGGCAGACTTGCATTAAAATGTATCAACAAACTTTTACAGGACTGTCGCACACAATGAAGGCCAGTGTTAGTAAAGAGATAGTTGATGATGTGTCACTGGTTGTTTTTCTTGGGGGTGTTAATAAAGATCAATAAAAGTGGGTGAAAATGTCCTATTGTGTTTTACCAAGTTTGGGGCCGAGGTTTTACTAAACGTTACGTTTGACATAATTTATGCAATGAGGAAAATGAATACATGAAGGGATAATTAACTCCCTGTGCATATAAAGTGTTACACATGTATATTAATATTTCTGACTCTGGTACAGAAAGTATACACATGCCACAGGGATTCTTTTATTTTCTTCCTAAGAAAAAGGGGAAAAAGAGTTTTCCATAAAAAATGGATATGCACTTTTGGGACTATCCGAGCGGTTTATTTGTTCTAGTTCATGTTTTTGAAATATTTCTTTCTCTCAACCATTTTCTGGTGCGTTGGCATGCCATTTCAATGATCATGCTTGACTTGACTTGAAATGGGAGGGAAAAAAGAGATATTTCAATTTTCTCTATGTATTTTGCCTGTAGCCACTTCCCTTTAAAAGGCTTTTAGGGCGTAATGGTGCATCACGTAAAAGGGTTGACACGTGATCTCAACATGGTCCCTGTGAGATGAAGTTGTTTGGAGAAAGGTGGGTGCAGTGCCGAGGCCTTTGACATGGCTTTCACGTTGAATAAAAATCAGGTGCAAGCCTCTGGTTTAACCCATGTAGTCTGATGCCATCTGGATGGAGAAGGCAATGAGCACTGAGTTGAGTGATTTCCATTGTGAGTGAATGTGACTCAATCATATTTGCTTGGTTAACTCAATGACAGATGTAGTCAAGTGGAAAAGAACATAATAAAAGTCTGTAGAAGTCTGGCTGTTAGCAGGTTTCACAACCCAGTGAAACTCTCATGTATCTACTCTGTCACAACAGTTTGATGTAAAACTTCCAAAACCAACACTTAAGAAGTAAGATGTAAAATACGAGAGACCCCTAAAGTATTTGAAGGCCCCCATGACAATTATTGTACATAAACACGGTCTCAGTGGTGTTTTTATTGTGATTATGTAGTTTTTAACCAAAATTCCACAGCTTAAATGTCATAAAAAGCCATATTTCATGTTTAGCTGAAGCCTCTCTTTCCAAAATCTCCTCTACATAGCCATGTCCATTGGTGCTGAGCTGAGTAACCCCGCCATTGATCCCCCATTTCTGCAAGCTATGTGGGTGAGAATTGACATTTTTTGGTTCCAAGTTGACACTTTTTGAACAATGTATGAAATGACTATACAAATGTGTTTACCAGACCCTGCTGTTTGATTAAAATACACACGAAAAAGAACTTTGATAAACCAATGAAAAATTCTTTGAATTCCGTTATAATTTAGGCTACATTGCACCAGCAAGCAGCACTGGCTGTGGCTAGGAACTGATTTGATGCTAGCACGTGTGGACTGTTGAATTAACTTACACAGCAAATCCAATGAAACGCCAGAAAGAAAGTGGCTATTCGCATGTCATTTTAGAAATACGTGCGGCCAGTGCTGAACGTTTTTTCTTGGTCGCACTGACCCAGAGAAAGGGTTACGTCTAGGATTACAGGTTAGGGTCAAACTGCGTTCATACCAAATGCGATTCGCACGGCCACTTTCTATTTTAAGTCAGTGGTACAGATGCGATCTGAGGTTCTGCGGCGCACTTTGAGTGGCTCGGCGCATAAGTCTGGCAGCAGCACGATTACAATGGTACCCTTGTGAACCAAATTGCCCAACAGTAACCGGGGCAGGCATCACTAGCGATCACTAGGCGAGCTCCTCGAAGGCGAGCTGGCGGCCAAACAGAAACTCGCTGCGGGATGGGGACCCAGCCTACCCGGGTCTCCTGAACTGTGTGATATTTTTCTTATTTTCATTGAGACAAAAATAAAAAAGATCCCCAGATTTTGTTCTTGTTTTTTCGTTTTAATGCGGGACAGCAAGCCTTCAAACTTAGTCAGAGAGAGAACACAAATGCGGCGAACACATGGAAGCTAACAGGACGACACAGGCATGTGGATTTTGGCTAGAATCAGCATGATCATTTTTAAAAGACCACTGGGTACAATTTTATGATAAATCAAAAAAGATGATTGGAGTTAGACTTTACAAAATGTATAAATTCTTTATAAACAGCTTATTTCTTACTAGTTTAATTAATAAATGTCAAGTAGTTGTTTTTATTTTATTTTAAAATAATCAAAAATGTTAAAAATTGTTGATGACAAATAATTGCCTGTAAAAATTAAATTGCCTGGCTGAATAGGGTGCACTGGTGATGGTTTTATGGAACCCTTTCTGCACACATTTTTGGAGGCTAATTAACATTTCTGTTTAGGGACTGAGTCATGCTCTTCTATTTATTTATAATTCTTGACCATAGAAAATGTGTTCTAACTTCTCTCCCATTAGTCAAGACCTGAATTCTTGCTCCACATACCAGGAGTCCTACATATTCCTTTTTCTTTTCTTTTTTTTTTTTTTTTTACACAGCCTATTTTCTAATTATGACCTGCTGTGCATTGAAACATTCATGTGGCTTCAGATTGCAACTGAAACTACAACGACAGCTGATCAAAGGACAGAAATGATGAAATACAGGCAAATTCCTATTACTAATAATCATTTTATGTCAAGTGAGAATGATGAATCGCATTGTGTGGGGAGCTGCTCTGTTGCTGTCAAACAAGTACCCATTAAAGAAATGACTCAGCGCTGAGTAAGAACAACATTAGTTTAATTGAACAGGAAGCCCACTCAATGCAGAAACGTATTGTGTCAGTAATCTTGTTTTCTTGGGATACTGTTTTCCCATCCAATGTCCAAGAATCAAATCTATAACAACGTTGGAGGTTAGGTTGAATTTAGGCAGTTATGGCAACTAGATTTGTTTTTGTCTATAACCTGAAACTATATCTTAAGGACTTGAGCTTTGTAAGTGTAACCTGTTTATCTTTCATTAAGTGTGAAATCCTCAGTTTTTTAATTAAATTTGTGGACCTGTAGGTTCAAAGAAAGTCTATCTTTCTGCACTCAATTGTCTGAGCGCAAAGTTTTACCAAAATAAAACAGTGTTTCATAATTAAATTTCCAAAATTTGAGATTCTTTTGCCAAACTGCAGTGCCTGTAGCTTTTGTGTTGGCTTGGTTGGCATTTGCATGGTCAGTAAGGAACTGGTACTTGCACCTTACTGACTTACTTGTACGTCAAAAGTGTGTGCAACTTACATTAGCCTTACAAACATGTTATGATAGGCTTCCCACACCTGCGACAAGAGTAGTTCCATTTCATGATGTCCCTTGAGGTGCCCTTACGAGCTTCAAGAGAACTGCAAAACAGATCTGCCCTCCCCTTAATGCTACATACGTTCAAGAACGCGCTGAACGCAGGTCCTTGAACACAGTTTACAATATGGTGTTCACACCGGACTGTCATTACCTGATACTACCACAGTTGGAAAGGGCTTCCCAATCTCCTGAATCTTGCTCTAGGTGTTATCTTTCACAACTCTATTCCAATATATGAAAGACTTGGTGTCATATATTTTGGCTGGGCACAAACCACAATTAATAATGTCTTCTCTGTGACCTTTTTTAAACTGCTGTCCATTCTGTGTATTGAGAAGGATGCTACCCCATATGCCACTAACAAATTTGAGTCTTCGACTGGTCAAAGATCGACTGGTCTGCCTTTTAGCATGGGTTTAATAGCTGAGAATTCTATGGGCCCCCACCGACCTGGACAACCCAAAAACCCGTAGGATGCACGTGACTAAACCTGAAGACAAAAGAGGACTTCATTTTAACCTGGTTGATAAAATGTGATGCTTTCTGGTTTAAGGAAAACCAAAACGAAGAAAAATGTAAAAAAAAGCAAAAGAAAGGCACAACGTTACTACTTCCTCTTTAGGCCATCCATTAATTCAAATAAACCGCCTCAATAATTTAGGAAGTCCACATAAACAGGATGGAGTATATGTGATTTGGATCTTGTGCAA
Source organism: Oryzias latipes (assembly GCF_053564925.1). Taxonomy (NCBI): domain Eukaryota; kingdom Metazoa; phylum Chordata; class Actinopteri; order Beloniformes; family Adrianichthyidae; genus Oryzias; species Oryzias latipes. The sequence continues at coordinate 9,288,005 of NC_136238.1, forward strand.
CAGGACGTGGCAGCAGCCATCTTAATGAGTTTGCAGCTTATCATCACTCACAAGAGAAAGCAAATCAATCAGGAACCCCTGCACAGTGACGGGTGGGTGGAAAGGAGCGAGGCGGCAGGAAGTGGAATTGTGGCACGAAACGAGAAAAAACTTGTCAGTCCTCGAGTGTTGTTTACCACAACACCCCGCTGCCAAGGATTTTCCTGAGGGACACTTGTTTTAATAAAAACTGCTCCCATATTAAATTCTGAACCATTAGCAAGGCTGGCGAGCTCAACTGACGCTTTATCAAAGCACTGGAATAGATGAATGAGCCTTTATCATCGCGGCTGGACCGCTTCAATAAACGGGGTCCGGGCCTCTATCATGCCAGTATTACATCGGAATTTAATGCACACCTTTTTCTGTGAATGATGCCAGCCTTTGCTACAAAAGCCTTTGCTAATTGGTTGATAAAAGCGGTCATATTGACCAAATCTTTATTAGTCAACATTGTCAATCTTTCTGTAGCTGTGTTTCCAATACACATATACACAAAACTTTATGGAAATTCAAGAAATGTTGAAAAAAATACAATTTTGCTATTACACCATTTCCATTAAATCATAATTATGCAAATAAACACAAACCAACTCACAGGATAAGTCATTCCAAAACATGGCAACGGATGTGAACAAAAGTTACAGTAGATACATTGACATTTCTGCCACGGCACCAGCGCTCATCATAATCTACCAAAGGAGACGTCAGCATCTAATTCAGGCCATAGAGCAGCACTCGTTGTGCAGCCAGTCCCCACTAACAAGGGGATTGCCATCATTATCTACAAACTGGTTACCTGTGTAAAGTTGTTGGTCACATAACCCATTTAATCAAAAATAAAGCATTGGAGTTCAATTTCGATACGCCTCAAAAACCACCTCCTCCAAGCGCAAAAACTTTGTTGCGATAAATGCAAATTGTTTTCGCAATTGCCGTGTTTCTGAATTGATCACAAACCCTTTTTGCACAATGTCACGGTCAATGGAAACGCAGCTATTGACAACCTTTTTGTATGTCATGCAAAAACATATGTTATGAGACTCAAAGCCTTCAAGTTTTGTTTGTTATTTGGTATGAAATGCTCAGTACCTTGGGTTGTATTAACTAATTCTAGTTATTGACAGTAAAGTGCAAGTGTCCCAATGGGCAAATAACTATCAGAAGTTTCAGAAGTTTCAAGAGGAAGCCTTCTTTGGGAGCAACAGAAATAAAGAGCAGGACATCAATAACAGGAACTGGCAGTGGAGTGGATAATTAGCCTTAAAAAGGAACAAATAATCAATATTCCTCTTCCCCCTCTTTATACCAGGACTCCTTTGGAGGACCGTCAGCTAAAACAGGTGACACTAGGCCAACCACAGAGCCTCATCTATCAGCGGAGACTCAGACAGACAAGGCAGATGTACTGTAAAAGCCCAGCAGCTCTGGGACCTGTGTAACACCAATGAAGGATAGGTGTGGATAAAGCGTTCTCTTTGGTCTGCTATTATGGTCATTAATCACATACTACGTCTGCAAAAGGTTAAGGCTACTTCTCAAAAAGGACGCAGCTGGTTTGAAATTAAAACGAGGCAAGAGTCTCAGACTCTAGATGTCTGCTTATTGAATCACTATTTCACAAAGCAAAACATGAATTTATTATTATCATATAATTTGTGGCTTTTAAATGTTGATCAGATTTCCTTTGTGAAACCCAACTTCCATTAAATTCCTATCCGAATAAGCTATTAAAGTATTGTACTCATCAGGTTCTGAGAATTTATAAACTATTTTTTCTACACGAGAAAACCACCAATAAAAATGTGCTGTCCCCAATACCTATAATTTATAAAAATAATCTTTAATCAAGACATTTAGCAAAAGCAGCAATCAAAAAATTTAATTGGCAATCATATATTGGATAGTCATATACTAATAAACCTTTGCTTTCCACTGGTTAAAAATGATTTAGAATCAACATGAGAGTTTGGTCCCTAAATGCTTCCAGTTAGTCTCAAAAGTCAGAGAAGAGCTACTTCAAGAATGTTCAGAATTTAATCCTTAAATTAATCACCAGAAGTCACATTAGATTAAACGTTGGCCATATTTTAGAGTTTATAAATTTCACTGCAAAAGCCATTGCAATCATTTTGGTCTTTTTATCGAGATAATCGTTCTCTTTATATAGGCGAGTAATCAATCAAAAAGAACCTAAAATCTTAAACTACTTTTTTTGGGGTCAAAAGATACAAATAGAAGAAGAAAAAAAAAAAGAAAACAACCACAAACAAAAAAAACATAATTTAAGAAGCTTTTTTTAGGAATAGTCTCTTATCTATGACTTTTAAATGTAAGAGTTTATACAATAGTTGATGATAGACATTATCAGGAGGCAGTCATGGACTTTTCTTGGTTTTAAGACCTTCGAAGAAATGTTTACATTCTTAAAATTTGAATAAACTCCAGGCAAATCTGACAATTTTTCATATTAAAGTCATGAAAAATCTCAAGTATTTGTACTCCACTATTAAGCAGCAGTATGCAAAGGTTATTAAGGATGATTGTGATTGATAACTCTTCAATTAAAGCCTCGAGCAGCTTTGCATGGCCCGCGGGCAAACACCCGTCCTCACCACCATCACCCCATTGCCCCCTTTTTACCTGCCCTCACCGGCTGAGCCGCTGCTTCACACGCTATACTCCCCCCCCATCCCACCCTGGTCAGATCCGCAAGTGACAAATTCATGAGAAAAAAAACCCTATTTTGAAAATGGCTGTTTTTTTGTTAGTTTCATCACCATGACAACCTTTTTTTTTGGATGACAAGTCTATGTAATATTTAGAACAATCTGCAAAAGTAATTTTTTGACTTTCCCTGACAACGAATGTTTTTTGTAAACCACACCCACATCCCAAAAGTAGTCACATCGTATGTCATATTGTTTCAATCAGCTTGAGCCAGGGATTCGTGTATTCAATTCCTCTAATATTCTGTGGAAAAAGCCACAAGAAATTTCCCACTTGCCACTTGTAAGGTTGCCACCCCAACGCTTGTAAATGAACAATTCCAACATTTTTCCCAATTAGTTGTTTAGTTATAGATAGAATGGATAAAAATCCCTTGGAGGAATTTAAATTTGTAGATGGTAGAGGTGTTTTGCATAATTTTTTGGGATTCAAAATGACTGCAGGTCAACAAGTCTTTGGTTGCAATTGTACACTTAAGCTGGTGTGTGTGAAATTTTATGAAGTTTGTGGAAAGGGTGACATTTTCAAGATAAAAAAAAAAGCAAAATTCGAAAAACAACCTGGTCCTTGCAGAGTCCAGGACTTCAGTAGGAGCTAAATGTCCCATGAACCCCAGTCAACCCTTTCCTTTTTAGCCGTCTTCTGTCTTTTTATTTCAATGATCTCAAATGCAAAAAAATCTGACGTTGAGTATCCCATTTGTTGTCCTGGAAAGGTGGCGTTGTCATTAAGGTTTTTCCCCGCAAATGTTATTAGCTTAACTCATGAGATGTTGCTTCAAAGAAAAGAAAAGACAATCTCACGACAACACAAGTGGGGACAGAAAAAAGCGACACCTGAAATCAAAAACTACGTTTGTGAGATACTGCTTCAGCTACGACAGCCTTTGTGTTTGTACCAGCCCTTCCTGGCTTTAATTATTATAAGTAATCTCAGAGGCGCAAATTGATTATTTGAATTTTCACATTAAGTCAGAACCTACAGGGACCTCAATTTCCACACCATTTCAACATTATCCTCCTTTGAAATCAAGTTTTATTTAAAAGCAATTAACGGATTTCTCTGAAACACAAACGGCTGCGGAATTATTAATTTCATTGCACACTAACGGATAAATTAAATAAGTTCAGTTTGGCAATTTGACAGTGACAATGGAAACATTACATTTGGGTAATAGGGAAAGAGAACATTTCCTGCTGCATTGTTTCAAAAACATACCTCCTGGAAACAAAAACTTTACTATTAGGTTTGTTGCTGCTGATTCTATGGGGTTAGATTACTGTCAAAATGAAACATATACACATAGAAAAGATTGTGACATTTCTCTGTTTTATTTTTATCTAACTTATTTATCGTGAATACGATATTTGTAAGGGTTTATGGCCGACAAAGTGTGTATTATCAGAAATTAATGCACGCTGTGGAAGCCTGAACTATCTGACACAATCGGTTGCTTCTGTGAAGTGCGTTTATTCTGATAATGCACACTTGGAAGGGCATCAACTCTCATATGGCCACTTAAAAAGAAATAAATATTCAACATTCATATGTTATTTTTTTTCCGGTTTGGATTGCATTTTTCACAAAAGGCAATCTGTTAGGTCAGGGGTGGGCAATTCCAGGCCTCGAGGGCCGGTGTGTCTACATGATTTCCAGGTAGTCTTGCCCTACTCATGGCTGATTACCTGGTTCAGGTGTGTCCAGCCAATTAGAACATCCCAGAGCACGGTATGCTGGAAAACATGCAGGAATGCGGCCCTCAGTGCCCACCTCTGTGTTAGGTGGTGCTCAGACCCGCTATCGCAACTGCTGCGGCAAAGGAAAGCGATCAATATGCTGGTCATCCCCATAGGTTATGTAAGGGTTAATGGCCGACGAAGTGTGCGTTACTAGTTTTTAACGCACGCTGTGGAAGCCTGAACCATTATCTGAACCGTAATTGCCCACTTACTGTACAAAAGCAATACATTTTAACCAGTTTTTAGTCCTTAAATCTTGTTTTTTTTCCGATTTGGATCGCATTTCTCACAAAAAGCGGACTATGTGTTACGTGATGCAGTGCACCTCTGCAGTCAAGATTCGGCGATATATATATGCTGATCGTCCCGATGGGTTGAATAAAGCATCAGTTCAGAGAGAAAGTTCACGTCTTACCGTTTGTTTTTGTCCAAATGATGAAGCAAAAGGTTATTTTTAAAGAAGCCGGCGCAGTGATACAAAACATTTAAGCTAGGTGACTGGAACTTCTTTTTTAAACCGTGCGGTTATCAGGTTTTTATCCACACCCAGCAGCCAATCAGAATCGAGTATTCAACCGGACCATGGTATAAAAAGCATTAGTTAAGAGAGAAAGTTCACCTCTCACCGCTCGTTTTTGTCCAGATGATGAAGCAAAAGTTTGTTTCAAAGAAGCCAGCGCAGCGATACAGAACATTTATGCTATGTGATTCTTTATTAGATGTGCATTATCCCTGTGCGTTATCACTTTTTAAAGCACAGCCAGATGCCATTCAGAATCGAGTATTCACCCGGCCCATTGTATAAACCCTGTTCAATTACTGTCAAAAATACATATATCTCAAGTCACAAAACATTGATTATAGTAAGTGTGCATGCGTAATCACTACAACTAGAGAGAATGTCAGGAATTGAGGCTGATTTACACCTGTCCATCTGCAGCGCACCTCCGTTGCGTTGACACAAAAACATAAAACATTAATTAACCAATTGGAATTTTGACATCAACTTCATCATGTCTGCGTCTGACATTTGCTCTAGTCCGTTGACGCGTCAACATTGTGGTAAAAAGCAGAAGAACCGTAAACAAGTCTGGATTTCAAAATAAAAATTTCTGTTGTAGTTCCAAAATAAAACTTTATCAAATTTTCTTTTATATTTAAGGTGACATAACCACACAATAATGCATGTTAAACACTGCAGATAACACCGGCATCCAATTTCACCATGGGCAACGAAAGGTAAATTTTGAAAGTAAAAACACATAATTATGACAAACGTGCATTCTACAGGGCCGCAGTGAGGAAGGAGAGGGCATGGGGCCTGATTGCTCAAGTTTTTGATGGTCGAAGACAGCGGGACGGAATACTCATGGGGATGGTAGGACAAACCACTCCTCCTGTCATGAGGCGGACTTCCCACACGACACAACGCATGTGTACCGCAGACAGACCAGTAAATATCTGGGCTAAAAAATGCCTCTGCAATGGAGAACAATCTGACTTACACGTTTATATAAACCAGTGAGATTTTTTTTTTTTTAACATGGCTTTATTCTGTGAAAACAAAATGGTCATTACTAATATTTGGTTGAAAAGCCTTTGTTGGCAATGACAGCCTGAAGTCTTGAACTCATGGACATCACCAGATGCTGGGTTTTCTCCTTCTGAATGCTCTGCCAGGCCTTTACTGCAGCGGCTTTCAGTTGCTGTTTGTTTGTGGGCCTTTCTGTCTGAAGTTTAGTCTTCAATAAGTGAAATGCTGCTCAACTGGGTTAAGATCAGGTGACTGACGTGGCCATTCAAGAATATTCTTATATATTCTTATATATTATTATATATATAATAAACTCCTAAGTTGCTTTGGCTGTATGCTTTGCGTCGTTGTCCATCAGTGCCACTAGCAGCCATGCACGCCCAGACCATCACAAAGCCTCCACGGTGTTTTACTGATGATGTAGTGTGCTTTGGATCATGAGCTTCTCCACGCCTTCTCCATACTTTTCTGTTGCCATCATTCTGGTAGAGGTTCATTTTGGTTTCATCTGTCCAAAGAATGTTTTTCCAGAACTGTGCTGGCTTTTTTAGATGCTTTTTAGCAATGTCCAATCTAGCCTTCCTATTCTTGAGGCTTCTGGCAGTGTACCCTCTGTATCTACTTTCATGCAGTCTTCTTTTGATGGTAGACTTGGATATTGATACGCCTACCTCCTGGAGAGTGTTGTTCACTTGGTTGGCTGTTGTAGTAGGTTTGATTTTGACAAAGCCTCTTGGATAAGAGGTGAAACGTCTTCTAACTTTAAAAAACCAAGTCCAGATGACAGCCCCTAAACCTACTACAATGGAACCAACCTGGATGAATGAGAATCTTCATAGACTTGGTTGGCTGTTGTGAACGGGTTCCTCTTCACCATGGAAATGATTCTGCAATCATCCACCACTGTTGTCTTCCGTGGATGTCGAGGGGCCTCATTTATAAAACTTTGCGTAGGATTTGCGTCAGAAGTGGCGTACGGATGAAACATAGGACGTGCGTACGCACAGAAATATTCGGATTTATAAAAGCGTGCGCACGCACATCCTTCGCATCTTTCCCTTAATAAATCCCAACCAATTCTAAATGCAGCGCAGCTTTTGCGGCTTCATGACACGCCCATAGTTGCCCATAAATAGTCCGTAAAATGCCCACAAATGAATATTCATTGATTGCGAAACATTGGCAAACACAGAGAGGAAATGAAAAAAACGTAACTTCACTCAATGTGAAGTAGAAGTTATCGTTGGCGAGGTGGAAAGGAGGAGAATAATGTTGTTTGGAGGGAACAGGTTGGGCATTACTAATGCCAAAAAGGCACGTGAGCGGCAAACGGTGGCAGACGCCGTAAATGCTGTAGCCGCACAACCTCGGACCGTGGCAGAAATAAAAAAGAAATACCGGAGTTGACCCCCTCTTGATGAGAGACTGGCGGCAATAATTGGGGAATCCCTTTTAGGTGGAGTGGTGACTGAGGCGTAGGGGGAACAGCGACGCGCCAGATGCACCGGGTGACCCCCCCCCAAAAGCCCGCAGAGGTCCAACAGGACGGCTCGAGGAAGCCGGAACCGGCTCATTAGCCACTCGTCCTCGTTTGCCAGCAAGTCTTCTTGCTGTCTAAAGATGTGTTCACTCCGAATTCTTCCATTTGCCACATCTTCTAAGAGCGCAAGATCAGCCATTGTGCGTCATTACGCATTGTGATGGGGCATTTATTTCCATCCATTTAATTACATCTGACAAGCTACAGATGTCGGTAATAATCAACGTGGAAATGGGAAATTGTTCAGCGCAAATGCAATTTCTTGTTGCTTTCTGAATGGTTGAGACATACGCCATACATTGTTTTTTTTAAAAATAAAACAAACTAAAGGCATATGCATGAATACCATAATTCTGTAGGTTATGAAGAAATATTTTACTATGAAAACAACTTTCCCCAGTGGACAATTAATATGTCCGTCTGTCTGTCTGTCTATCTGCACCTATATCTGCTCCGCCAGACGGACACATTAACGAGAATATCAGTTTTGCACATTATTTCGTTCTGTTAACTATATTATTTATGAGGATGAATTGCACAACATGCCAATATTGCAGAACATATTTCACTTTTGTTTCTGCAAATAAGTGTTCATTTGAATTTCTGTTGTAATTTTCGTTTGATTTTTTTTGTCTGTTTCACTGCTCATCGATCAAACGGGTGTTCGTGTAGGCTGTTAATTGTAAGACTTGCTTTGTGAAGTCTTCATGTTATTTCTGAGAGGCAGTAATGTCATTTTCACTTTCACGTGTTTCTTCCATCTGCCGACGGTGTCGCCGTTTCTCATTTCACCCGTTTTTGTGCGTACGCCTGGGTCAGAGCTTGCGTGAAGGACCGCACATTTTCCCGTCAAGTTTGCTTTTTATAAATCTCAATTATTGCGTAGAGAGTGGCGTACGCCTTCTTTTGTGGGTACGCAACATTTATAAATGAGGCCCCAGGTCTTTTTGTGTTGCTGAGTTCACCAGTGCTTTCTGTCTTTCTCAGGATGTACCACACTGTTGATTTTGCCACTCCTAATACTGTAGCAATTTCTGGCATGGTTTTTTTCTGTTTTCTCAGCTTAATGATTGCTCCTTTCACCTGCATGGAGAGCTCCTTTGACCGCATGTTGTCTGTTAACAGCAAAATCTTCAAAGTGCAAGCACGAGTCCTCTAATCAACTCCAGGCCTTTTATCTGCTTCACTCATAATGACATAACAAGGGAATTGCCCACACCTGCCCATGCAATAGCATGGAAGTCAATTGTCCAATTACTTATGAGTCCATGAAATGAAGGGATTGTGTTTAAATAATGCTTTAGTTTTTTCACATTTTTATGCAATCTTTTTGTTAAACCCATGGAATAAAAGCTGAAAGTCTGCACTTCAATGGCATCTGAGTTGTTTTATGTAAAATCCACTGTGGTAATGTACAGAAACAAAATCAGAATGTGTCTCTGTCCAAATATTTATGGTCCTGACTGTACGTCTTAAAGTATCTGCGGGAGCATTGCTTACATGATCAACCAATGTCGCCTGGCAATAACATAATGCTGCAGGAAAAGTGATGGATATGGCTGTTATTAATAACAGCCATATCACCATATATTTTTTAATCATAATTAAAAAAAAGAGAGCCTCAGTAAACATGCACTTAGTTAAATCAGTGTTCAAGGACTCGACATATATGCCTGTAATCCTGCGACCTAGTTTTGGACAGTAAAGTAACAATATTCATAGTTTCATAGAAACAGGAGGAGTCAGAAAAGTTACCAGTGGGATAACTGGCCTGTGGCGGCCAAGCGTTCATAACGACGTCGCTTTTTGATCCTTCGATGTCGGCTCTTCCTATCAATGTGAAGCAGAATTCACCAAGCGTTGGATTGTTTACTCACTAATAGGGAACGTGAGCTGGGTTTAGACTGTCGCGAGAAAGGTTAGTTTAAGTATTAATAATTAGTGCACAACTTTGTCCATGAGGATGCATTTCATTTTGAAAGTCATCTTATAATTCACTCTTAAATCCGCTGCACATTTTGCCGGTGTCTTTTTTTCTTTTGTTTGGTTTACTTTCACTTAAATATTGCAAGTGGTCATTTGCAAATTGGATCCATTACCGAGCACAAAGGTCAGACGTTGTTAGCATCACATCAAAAACTGGTCAGCTGTAAACTGCCCAATTGTCGAGCTATTAGCGGCTCACATTCTGTGAGCAGAAAGGAGTCATTTGGGTTTAGTTATGCTCTCCATTTTCTAAGTTGTAGTCCTCTCGCTTTCGATGTGTATTGTAAAAAAAACTTGAAATCCAGCAGGGCGAATCGTAGCGTCTTTCTCCATACGGCAGTCCTTATCTCTGGTTTAAGAGAGCACTTGAGCCGACAGAGTCAAATTCCCAGGTTTTAATGTATAATATAAAATGGGAAGGTCAACCTCAAGGTCAAAAATGAATGGCCCTTTAACAACTGGCCAATTAAATCCTTCTGGATTTCCTTCAGAGAGAAGAGGAAACTTTTATGCAGGGATAAACGTCTCGCTCCAAGGTTACAACCAAGGAAGACGAAACGTTCACTCCCTTGGAATGTGCTTTTACCACAGGTCACCACATAAACAGAGTTGAAGCGCTGGCACAAAAAAAAATAAACAACAAAAAAAACATGAAATATAGATGGGAGTGTCCCTGAAAATGACAAAAAGAAAAGACATTGTTCCATAGCAGCCCCCCCCCCCCCGTCTCCGGTTAGATTGATTCCTCCTTGCTAATGGGTTAATTTTGGCTTAATTCAATAAGCACATCCTCCCATGACACTTTCCACATTTATATGGAGACTATAATAACATCTTGATGGTTAGATGAGTTGGGAATCTCTGGTGGTTTAATTTGGTTCTAATTCCGACTGTTAACACGTTTTAGCGAAGCAAATGAAATCTAACACACAGCTTTGACTTGTTACTGCAGTTTGCATCATTCTGGCACCAGTTGAGGTCTGTTGAAGGCACCTGGGCGAAAAAAATAAATTGAAAGGTTGTTGATGTAAAAGTACACGTTGAAATCTCTGGATTTGTTGCTTGCTAGTTTTTTCAGAGCTACTGCTGTAAACTGATTAGCCATGGTCGTGCTTGTTTTTTACTTATATATTTTCCTAATAATGTGCATGCTGAACAAGATTGAAGAAAACAGATTTTCAAGTTGATTTTAAATACAATCATTTGTTAAGGTAAATAAAAAGAAAATCACAGGGTGGAAATGTAACCTTTTGATGATAAAATTCTCCAAGAACATTTTTAAGCTTCAACAGAAGACCGATAGAACATCCAAACCTTTTAAAGTCCCACTCCGATCACCTAGAGCCGACCTGAGAGGCACGTCTGCATCTCGCCCACAAAAAGCAAACAACATCCAAACTTTAGCAAAATGGATGTGCATATTTTGCATTAAAAGTGAAAGCGCTCAGCCGTCATACCGTCAATGTGACGGTAGATCGTGAACCATCAAAGATAAATGAACACAATCAACAAATCATCATCTTCCCCATGAAATACACCACTTGACTGACACACAGAACGGCCAATCGAGCATCCTCTGCAACATACGTCACTGTGTTTAACTGAGTGCACTTTTTTTTCTTTCTTTCTTTCTTCTCCCAGTGAAGAAAGTGGTCCTCCGCTGGGACCTCCAGTCCAGATCTTCCCTCGTGATCTCCCCGATTGGAAGCGAGTCCGAGACGCCCCGTCTGACCGCCGTCTTGCCACGGTGCCTGCTGTCAGGTCTGCGGTTCCCGACCCAGGGATCCGAGCCCACTCAGGCAGAGTGTCGTCCAGAAGCACGCACTTCTCGAGCCCTGCCCACGACGCAGGGGCAGCGGTTTGCTCAGCCGTGGATATTTTAGAAAAGTTGTGCTCCCCCAATAACACGGTTTACAGCAGAGCACAAAAGGTGATTGTCGCTGCTTTCAGTTTTCATAATAAAACGCTTCATCTGTTCTAATCATCTATTACTACAAAATAAAATTAATACACACCGCAAAGCTTTCTCCTCACAAAGATTAGTGCTCTTACTGTGTAGTTTTTGAGATATTAGTACATTAACATTTTATTTTGACTGAAGATATATCAGAAGTAGTCAACATTGATGTTAAATAAACTGACTTTGGTACATAATTCAAGGCCATGGATAGTACACCCATGTTCTACACCTCCTGCACTGTTATCGCATAAAGATAGTCAACTTTGAAGTTGAATCTAACGTGACAAAAGTTAAATTTATTATTAGAGTTTACTGAAATAAAAAATAAATAAATAAATAACCTGTAAAGTGATGATTGTTGGCTTCTGCCCTTTGAGAGCAAAAAGAGTATCAGAGGGGAGGTAAATGTGATTTTGCCAGTGGAAACCAAATGTATTTTTGTTTTATGTCTTTCACAGACCCAAGTGAAGGTGATGAACCTCACCAGTCGTGTTGCGACTTTCTGTATTGATACAACGGAAGAGTCTGTAACACCTACAGTCTGGTAGAATGTTCTAATAATGTTCCCTTTGTAACACATATTTGATTTACACTTGATCATATTGCAAGAAATACAAGGAACCTGGAAATCTGCAGAGTTTTTCTCTCTGGTTGAATTTTTGGCTAAAGATGTTCTGAAACGATATCAGGTCAGTGAATTGGACGGTTCAAAACGAACCAAAATCGACTATGATTCGAATCGTCAACCACACATTATGATACATATCATTAAAATGAAATAATACACCGGTAGTGTGACTGGTACTGGCCTGGTGTTAACAACCACTGAGCAACCCTTTTGTTCTGGAAAAACATTTTCATCTTATTACAAGTGAAGTGGTCTGACTAAAGGCGGCTTTCTTCTGACTAAGTCAAGGCAGCATTTGCTTGTTTTCATACGCACCTTTACTCACCTCTCCTGTTCATACATGGAGCCTACACATACACACACACACATTCACAGGTACACAGAGAACATCACAAGTAGCTGACGTCAATAATGCTGCAAGAGCTCTAAGTGCCCTTCCACAGGAGCCATTTTTCAACAAGCACACCCACACTGCCGAGTTCAGCACTGGAACTGTCCAAACACAGGAAAACTGTCAGTCACGCTCGAAAGAATGACAATATTCCTCCCAATTCCACGCTGGATGGATGAAACCAAAGGTGTCAGCAAGCCCCCGTACCTCATCAGCTCAAACCACGGAGCGCTATAGAGATGTGGAATTGTTTCTTTTTTCTTGTCGCTCCTATTTTCATTGACCACATTAGCACGACTCTCCCCCTTTCTCTTTCTCTCACGAGTGAGAAAATTAGTTTTTCTACCTCCCACCATTTCATTATCTGAGCGATCTCCCAGCGCACAGTCTAATTCCTTCAGCGAGGGCTCGCTATCTGCAGTCTCCTCGCTGCACTTTCAAAGACGGAGACAAAATGGGGACGGGGAGGAGAAGACGCGAAACGAGGAAACCAAAGACAGAGGGGAGCAGGCAAGTGGAGTGAATCTGAATGCAGCCGGAGCGTGTGCACAAAAGCATGCACCGAAGACGCAAGCCACCCACGCACGGACCTTATCGCACTCCTTCAAGCCTTTGGAAACACATACGCACCTCTGAAGAGCCAGATCCTACAACGACAATACATTAACTGTGAACTCAGATGAAGTAAACACATTTCGTCTTTGAAGATAACCGAGAGAACCTGTAGGGCAAATAATATGTTCCACATACCATGAAGTCTTTCAAAGAAAAAACCAATCATCGGTGGAGGAGATGTGCCGACTTTTCCTGAGAGCTTTAAAGAAGGTAATTACAAGGCAGGAATTATGCAGTTTATATCGGCAGTGACATTTCACTTTGATTTATCCACAACAAGATGTACTTAAAGGGATCCCGCAGTCACTTCACACATGATGATTAGTATACTTGGACTACAAAGAAGTCCCGCTTGGAAAGTTTATACGGAGCAAAGCCTGATTATAAATGTCCGTAGAGATGTAGATTACCAATTCTTTGTGGAAGATTTGCGATACGTTGGCCTCAATTTCGAAGTAAATTTGAGTTCTTATGGGGGTGCATCACTTTAAACATCAATATTCCTCAATTAAATTGCGCTTTTGCGCAGAAAACAACAACAAATGACACATTTGCAGTGTGATCCAATGACACGGACGAGGAGTGGCAGGAAAGGGCGCCATTCCAAGCACATATAGATATACAATGAGGCACCGTGCCTCTCATGAAATGACTTGACACTCTGAAAAGAAGCCATACATCAACCTGTTGTTTTTTTGGCCGAGCGTCACGGGGCTCGGCCAGGGAGTCAGTAATGCTATGGGTGCCATTTATCAAACGACAGGGTTACTGCGGCTCCGGATCAGCGGGTGCAGCTGCCATAAACAAACAAACAAAACGCCGGCCCTGATGAGTACAACCGGGCTACCCGGAGGAGGAACGCACAGCCCCCCCCCCTTCCCCTACCAAAAAAAAAAAAGAAAGAAACCACACTCCAATATGCAGCCAGTGAGATTAGGAGAATCGTTAAAAGACTCAAACCAAGACTATTTTTTTTTTCTCTAACGGCACACACCAGAAACATGAAATAATGTTGCCAAAGATAATTGCCATCTATTCATTGTGGATTCAGTATTTCCATCTCAATATAACTTCATTATCAGCTATTCAAATAGGACCAGGAGGTGGGGGGTTTGGAGGGGGTGACAGTGACAGGGTAACAGGGACTTCATTACTTCCATCTGTGGCCGTATATCAAAGCAGGACTCGGCGACACGAGTGGTTGAGCTGCTTCTTCTCACATCATTTGCATCCTATATGCTACTGTAGTTTTTCTGGAGCAGAGAAATTTGGTTTTTGAGAACATTCTTGACCCTGCAAGGCCCACTACATCAAATATTGTACATTTTTTGGAAATAAAATCATTTTAAAACAATCTGATTAAATACACAGAAATAGTTTTCTTATGAGATGTAGACAGGATTGATTATTGCACGTTGGGTCATTTTGTGAGTTTTTTGTTAGTTTAAGAAGCAGAAAATATTAACTCGAGGGCACCTTGTTTATTTACTGTCTCAAATTTGATCCACACCTTTTTAATATTGTGTTAATGTATTATAAAGAACTCTTTATCTACAAATTTAGCATCATTTCAATACAGAGTAGTCATTAAAAAACAATAGCTGAGTTAATCTGACCATAAAGATTTGAAAATGAGCAAAAAGTGTTTTTGAGATTTCATGAGAGCAGCCATTTTAAAATGAGCCGGTAAAGCCCCTCTATTGCCCCTAGTGGAATAACAATAAAGTAGAGGGCAGAAAGCATGGGCAAAGTTGTATACAAAGGGTTTTTAACCCATGTGCTGTCCTGTGACCCCACCCTTACATTGACGTGTTTTCCCTACCATGACAAAGGTGGATAAAGGTGGAAAGATTTCATGTAATCCATGGACACCAGTGAAGATCACAAATCATTGAAGAAGAAAGGTTTAGCGCACTGTCTAGTGGGTCCTAGATGACCCAACTCCCAATGGTAAAGTGCCTAGGATAGCACAAGGGTTAAGGAAAGTTTTGAGCAAGCTAGAGAAATAGTGGGTCTCAGAAATGTGTGTGTTAAATATACAAAAGATTATATAGGGTTGAAAGCATGGTCACCACAATGAAACACTTTTTTCAGTCAATATTTTGAGCAAAATTTAAAAGTAACCATCACAAGGAGTCAATGTGGTTCGACAGTCACCAAGCACTATCATAGCTTGAAGAACTTCCTGGCTGTTTTCAACACTCCAATACCTCTTTGGTTTAATGGTCTGTACTTGGGTTTTGTACCGTTGTTCCAATGTGAGATTGAGATAAAACTACTGCAGTCATTCTTATTGGGGTGTTCAAAAAAACAGTACTGTGTTTCCTGCATGTTAAGTTGCTACAGAATATGAGTCACACCAGCCAAAAAATGCCAGATAAAGAAGAAAATTAATTATATTCAAGTCATACTTTGGTAGAAAAAAAAGTTCTGGGCTTCTGAATGGCACAAGACTGAGCAGCGCAGCTTCTTCTACATTACTGTCAGTAACCCTTCAGTGCCCTCTAGCCTTCTGTTGGTGGGAAAATAACCAACATGAGCCTATTTATTTATTTTTAAAAATCACATAGTTTTCATACCTGAGTATAGGTTGCAACCCCAGCCAAACTATGCAAAGTAAAAAAACAAACAAACATACGACTTAAACTCTGAAAAATACTGTATATGAAGCAGGTTCCACCCACTGTGGATGATTGACTTGGAATAATCTTTGGATGATTCTGGATGGAAAAATTGACTTAAGAAATACGAATATATATATATATATATATATATATATATATATGTTACACATTTTAACAAATTTAGCACAAATGGATTTTATTTACTAAGCTTATGAGAGCAGATTTTAATAGATTTTATGGATTTTATCTTTTTTTTGTAACTCATTTTTTTTTTTGTGTAAAGACAGCTTCCCTTTATATATTTTATTCCTAGTTTTTGATTTTTAAAAGTGGAAGGACTCATGTTTATGCAGTTTATTGTTGCTGCAAAGTAGACCCTTTAGGAATAAGTCAAAACTTCTTACCCCAATGGCAGATTTTCTTTAAATTAGCAAAAAAACCTGCTAATAGAATAAGAAAAATGGCTCATACAGAAGATTCTTACCAGAAGAACAAAATTCTAATCAATAAGACGCGTTTTCTCAAACTATAATTATTTTGTTTTTTAAAAATTCAACACAGAAGATAAAACATTTTTCCGTGAAACAAGTGGTTTTTTTTTACTTTAAGGTTCAGTTTTTGCAGTGTCCTCTCTTCTTATTCATTCCAAATAAATGTAGGAAACACAAAAACAAAAAATGAGAATGCGTAAATCCAGATTTTAGATTGTGCCGTTGAGCTTTTATAAGGAAAAATACCCGATGGTAAAACCTGCAGAAAGAAGAAAAAAAAATAAGAAAAAAAAAACTCACGGCCCAGTGAGTTTAGGAATAGCATTTACAATTTATTTTACTGTATTTTCCGCCTTCAAAAGCCCATATTTTGTTCAAAACAACGACAGCGTGCTATTTATACGTTACTTCCACGGTTGGGAGATAGCGTTGTCATAGTAATGTTTGTTTTAGAGGTATCTACCTTGTTGCAAACAATGTTACCGTCACTGTGAATAAGCTAACGTGTATCGTAGGGACTCTTCTGTCTTGCTTAATGTGCATTATAGTTCGATTCATCGGCGTGTGTTGCAATTGATTGCCATTGATTGCATTCTTAAAGTAGAACAAGTCTTACTTGGACACATTTTCTCTTCAAAGTTCCAACAACAGAAAAGAATTGCTAGATAGCTTATTAAAAAAGTAGAGTTAAAGCTACAGCATAGAACAACTTAAAAATACAGTTTCTTTCAGGCTAAATCAAAGACTAAACTCTTTTTTTTTCCCTTCATCCAGCTATAAGGAAGAGAAAAGCTTCCATTAAAGCTAAAGCACTTTCTGTTTATTTGAGCTTGTCTTTGCACAGATTTTACCGTGACTGAGTCCTTGACTGCTGATGTTAATGCTTTGCGGTGACCTTTCATGTTAAAACACTTCTTCCGTAATGCATTTTGACCATAAAGCGGCACTCATATAATGATTCCCTCTGAGTTAAAGAGCAGGAGAGCAAACACAGCAAAGATGCACAGGGTTGGACAGGAAGCAAAGGCACAAAGAAGAAGGAATGCTGATCAGTAATTATGGGAAAGCCAGTTTGAAGAGTAGGTGTCGACGGCGGATGGGGGAGGGGTGTGTGGTAAAAATCGGTTGGATGCTGATGAACATTTGAGCATTTCTACATGCCTGAAGGAATTCCATTAACCACTCTGATTAAAGTAATCATTGGAGCCATCGGTGCCTGTCAGATGCCATCCCTGCCCTCTCAATTACCCAGATCTCCTTGAACTCAATTGCTCACATCATAGTGGAGACCGGGTGGCAGGAGGGAAGCGATTCTGCACCGAGGGTGATGCATCCTCGGCAGTAAAAAGGGGAAACGAGAACAAAATGCTTCGGCCAAGTCTACAGAAAATGTCTACGGCTTAGAACTCTTGCCAGTAACTGCAAGGCAGATACTAATTTTATTATAAGAGACTTGATTGACTGGTTTCTCTGAACCCAGGAAAAAGCCTAAAAGCTAAAACACATCCCCTAGCAAAAAGTAGTACACTTGAAGTATACATGTAGTGTGGGAAGTATACTAACTGAATACTTCTTCAGACTAAATTGGAACATTTGAAGTTCACAATATGTAGTGTAAAATAGTCAACTTTAGCTTTCAGTATACTTGTAGTACACTAAATTAGACTACTTTTTTGCTAAGGGATCGGACACTTAATACAAAGTTTTGGCAAAATTTGGGAACCAAACAAGCTAAATCAGAATGCATCAAACAGGCCGTACAATGGGATCCATATGGAATACCAAATCCAGCCACAAGAGGGCATGACAAATGTTTTATATAAAAAACTGTACAAACTGTACCATCATCTGTAAGTGAGATTTTTCACCCTTGGTTGCATAAAAATGCAACATTTCTATAGTCTTTGTAGACAAATTGTCCAAAGTTTTCAAATTCACAACATGTAAGACATCAAAACTTTAAAAAATGAAAACAATTGTTGGAAAAAAAACACCAGCAATATAAATATGATCTTTTGGAAGCCAACATATTCCTTCTTTGTTTTACATCTTCACATATCCACAAACACATTACTAAAAATCAAGCTTCAGATGCAAACAAAATTAAAAAAAATTAAAAAAAGGGTTTTACAAAGACATTTTGGGAACATTGAAATTTTCAACCATCAGTTTCAGCCACGTTCGTTTTTTTTTTTTTTTTCTAAATGTGCAATTTATGCAGAAAACAGTTCAAGCAATGAAAATAAAAAGGAATTTAAAAAATGTATTTGTTAAAACTTCCTCAGTATAAATCAAGCTGTCATAAAAACACTGACTTCAAATGTTTTTCCTTAACTTGCTGGACTCTAGAATTTACCAGAATTTTTTGAAGCTGTCAAAAAATCCTGAATGGGAAAGGGGGCTTTGCCTGGCCCTTGGGCCTCAAAAATACTTAGCTCGCCCCTGTGAACTTAAATATATGATCTGCTTGTTCCCTCAAAAAGAAATTTGTGGAAATGTTTTTTTATTAATTATTATTATTTTTCCCTTTATACAGCAGCAATCCTCTCTAATTAAATATTGGTAAACCTCAAGGCTAATTAGCCTTTTTTAAAACAGATTTGTGTTCCTGAAAGAAATGAACTTTTTCTAATAGGTGTTTAGATATGGCTGCATCTTTAAAAGAAAATTGGTAAACCTTACATAATGGAAAACTTTATTATTCTAACAACAAAAGCACAAACCTCTACAAGTAGTGTAAGTAAAATGGTAAGATATCAATTTTAAATGTCTTAGAAAATAGTCTTGAACCAACAATTTGCATTTAAATTAAATCAAAGTAAAGTTTACTTTTGAACTATAATTTTGGAAGTTTACATTTCTGTTAAATAATAATTTCAGACATTGGAAAAATTGTCAAATCTTTTTTTTTCTATCTGTGCCTCTTTGCATAGAAAAGGGGTAAGTCAAAAAACAAAACAATTACAACAAAAATACAATTTTTTGCTGAGACAAAATAAATGTAAGCAGAGTTATAATTATTGAGAACCACCTTAATCATCAATCACTCAAACATCAAGTCCCCGTTTGTATTATAATATTACATTTAAATCAATTTACTATACAAGCCTAAAATGGTTAGGTGCCCCTTGTACTTTGTAGGCACCGACTGTCACCAGAAAAACGCACAACAAAATCTGATAGGGTGAGAAAGGGGGCTTTTTTCTGCTCTCGGGGCCATGTAAATTCTAGGCACAGCCCTGTGTATGTATGGCATCAAGCTGCTTCTATTTATCATAAATACAAAATTTTGCCAACACCAAACAGGAAGCCATGAAAAAGGACTAGGAAAAAAAACAACTTGTAAAACCAAAGCCAAGAAAATATTTTTAATTGGAACACTCTGTGTGCTGAAAATAACAGCGATGAGCCAACACTTCACGCGCCTTTCCCGCTCTACTCCACACACACTGATTAGTTCTGAAGTAGTGTGATTGCTGGAGAAACCCCCCCCCCCCCCCCCCCCCCCCCCAAAAAAAAAAACACAGGCTGCCTTTGACCTTCTCCTCCTGCTCAAAGACGGCAGCAGCTTCGCTCCACCGTCAGCTTTCCAAATGCAGAGAAAGCTTTGAGATGTCAGTGTGTTCAGGTCTGCACCTGCATCACTTCTCACATTGCATCAGATAATTTTGGACCAAAAAAAAAAGTGCAGCATGAGGCAACAAGGCACTTAATGTTTCACTTTCACCGCTCATCTGAATACAGATTCTGCTGGATAGAAGTTCAGATGCGTAGCTGGGAAAACTTGATCACTGCAGAATGCATCATAGATCCAGCTCTTAAAAAGTGCTAGAAAAAAAATAATCCATAAAGCTTCCATTTGTTTTAGGACTTAAAAAGCCCACTGACTGATTACATGCATCGTTTCAACCTCCATTTCATTTAAATCTGCACACACATGCAAACCCCCTGCACTCAATGCAGCCATTACTGAGGGACACAGAGCTGGGTCATAATGGCCGTAAACATACAATAACATGGAGCCCATTTGGAACACATGAATCAGTGATTGCTGACGTAAATCAAGTCATCTCTTTTTTTTTTCCTTCTCATGTGTGATCCAAGTCTAATCATCCAGAAAAACACAGCATTCGAGGAAATAAAATAATAATGATGAAGCACTGTCACCATCTGCGCCACATTTCTCAGCATTTATCATCGCCCTGCTCAGGTGCATCTCCCCCCAAATAACTTTTCATTACAGGCATCAGAAAGAAATAAAGAAACTTAACGTCATAAAAAGAAACCTCGCCACCAGCCGCTAACGCAGCAGCACCACACGCTTCTTGGCTACAAATCTGCCCGCTACACGTTTGACACATCCACAGTTACACTGAGTTCCAGGGCTTCTCATCTCCCAAATGGTGCCTTCTGCTCTCATTCTGCAGAACAACGAAACTCCAAGAGTCTCTGGAAAAATTGCAACAACAAAAAACAGTTACTAAAGAAGATTTTTGACTACAGCACAATAGAATATATGAATTCACGAAGCTAATAATTGAGCAACAGATTTCTTCTGCGGGAAGGAGGTCCCGTCTGTCTCCGTTAGGGAACATTGGATTCCTAAATGGTGATGCTCGCTGCGCTCTGAAAATGGAGGCACTGCGTGCGTCTTTTGCATTTTTATGGGGCCGCTTTAAGTGGGTCAAGCTAGGAAAACAACAACTCTGAAGACGCATGTTCTTGACTTAAAGCCTCATTCGTGTCCATTATAGAGTTTAAAGAAAAGAACTCTCAGCCCCCAAAGCACGGCTTTTAACCCCTAAGAACTCTCCGTCAGTTTGGGCCTCAACTCCACAGATTCCACCATTTTAAACACCCAATTCTCTGGGTAACACCAGGGATGGAGAGAACTCTTTGTTACCGTCGAATAATGGCTGTCAAATCTTAAAACAAAGGGTTTGCACTACCACAATTCTTCCAGCACTAGCTGTTTTTGTTGAAAAGACGTTATTTTGACCTTTCGTAGCAGCTTGGGTGACCATTGTGATTTGCATTAGGCTGATTGGGCAGGCTCATGCGTTCATGAATCAGGTTTTGGTAGGTGTAGACCAGAACTCGCCAGACTGCACTCAGAGTTTATTAACCCAAAAAAAGACAGACTTTGCAGGTCCGACATGATATGGTTATAGATGATAGTATCATTTGATCTTCGGAATGCATTTTTGATAAATATTTGATTTAGATCCATAAAAAGATTGGCCAAAAACACAGACATTGCTCCCTCTCAAAGTTTATACACCTCAACGACTTTGTTGGAGAAGTCCAACAGTATCTGCTTCTTAGTCAGCTCCATTGATGTTTATAAAGTGGAGCTCAACGCTTGCCAGGCAGTAATGTGGATGCAGTTGTCATGGTATAATTGCAAAGGGATAACACTCATTGATTGGATCCCATTGATCCCAATCCTTTAGGAGACACCAGCTGCCCCTTTGAGTGAAGCCTATACTGTATCCTTAGCGGGCTTGATGGACTGCATAACACCATCTGCTCTCCTTAGCATTGTCATTTGATTGCAGAGATAAACAGCTTTCGGTGTTAAAAGGTCTGAATCATCTCAACACCAACAGAGTTTGCTTCCCAAAAATTATATGAACCTGACATCATGTTTATTTGATGACAATAACATAGTTTGGTCAATATAGTGCAAGAAGTGCAATCAATCCAAACAAAAACTAAGAAGGGATAGAGGATCTGCCAATGCTTGTATAAAAATAGGTGTTACATTAATTAAAATATCCGTTTTACACAACAGAATGAATATGTCAAACATCATCTCTGAATTCTCGACTCTACATATTAAGAATGAATACCCATATTCATTTTTAATATAATAATGTCTTTTTATGAGAGCTCAATGAACTCGCCTTCCAATTCCAAAAAAGTGCAGAAAGCATACAAAGACACTTTGAATTCTTTTCTTCTTTTTTTTTCTCATCTTCTTCAAATGATGCAGTCTTGTTTTGAACATTAGAGGTGTGCCACTTTCAGAAAAAAAAGCCACTTTAACAATGCAGAGCTACAGTAAATGAAACTACAAACATAAGCCTGTCCGGGCGGGGGGGGTCATGGCATATGAAGACACAGATAATATTGTTGTAGAATCAAAAGTTTTGAAAAGACATGGCAGATTATATCAATAAATATTTACTTACAGACTACAGCAGAAACCAGTCCTACACAGTTTTGATGATCTGCTGTACAGTGTTTTGCTTGTCCAGAAGTGATTTTTCTTTTTCTTATAAACGTTTCTCTTCTGATTCACAATTTATGCATCGTTATATTCCTGAAAATGAAGCTGAGTAGGATTAACCTGTACACCTACATTTTTGTGTCTTATTCCATCTTTATCATAGAAAAATAAAATTTGCATCATCAGTTAAAGTGGAGCAACTTTGCGCTTCCGAGACCCAGGAGGATGTATCCATTCCTGCAATGTCACCCTTTCGCTAAATGAGATTGTTCGGCACACCCCGTCTCGATAACTCCTTTCGTTGCTCGTATTGTCGTGCCAAAGCACCCAATGAACTGAGCCGCTCTTTCCAGGGGGCATCTAGAGAGAAAAAGTTGAGTTGTCTGCTCAGAACTGGCTAAAGGTGGTCTGTTTCTCAAGAACTTCAAGGTAATCGGGCTCAGATTGCAGTTTAGCTTTAAGTTCCAAATACTCGTTCCTGGTGGGCTCCACATAAACAGTACTGGGCGCTGTGCCGTAGAGCACAGTTTCTCTTATCCTCTCCGGGTGCAAAAACTGGCGTCTGACATCAAAGTTTGGGTTGTACGTGTACGAAACAGGCCCGGTGTACTTGTACTCTAAGTTGCCTCCTGCTGGGATGGATGGAATAGATTGATGAGGGGACTGCTTATCAGGCTCAAGTATGCCCCTGAAGAAGTTGTCTGCGTCCTGGACAGGGGAGGGGTTTTCACGTGGCTCAATAGTGCTAACGCTGTACGTAGGGCTCCTCATGGTGTTACTGTCCCTCTCATCGTCTGGGGTACTCCTGTACGTCACCTTGAGCTCGTGCAGGTCACGGTAATCCTCCACCGTGTTCCCTTCCCGTGACCTATAAATGGGATTTTTGCACATGTGACCCATTGGATGGGGAATGTACTCGTAGACGTGACCAGCCGGGGCTTTAACCTTAGGGCCAGAGCGGTTGCTGTAGAGGCTATATTGCAAATTGAAAGAGCTGACATCTGAGTTGTTGGTACTAGTGCGGTCACTCTGCGACTTTTTGCGCCTTTTCATCACTACCACAAAAAGCCCCGCAGCCACAAAGACGGACATGATGAACACAAGCAGGAGGCTGAGGATGAGGACAGACAGGGGGACAGTACTGTTAGGGGTGTTAAACCTCTGTGGAGCATTTGTGGTGACACCATGGTCGTCCATGGGCTCGTCCGTTGGGGGAGTCAGTGAGACGGAAGTGTCAGAGTAGTCTGGGCAGAGCTGATCTGATGGGATCGATCGCAGGTCCATTGCTGTGTGGCGCTTAGGGGTCTCACATACCACCTCATTCACCACAGTGCCTGCGCTGAGCTGCTCCAGCCATATTTTCATACCAACTAAGTCACAGGAGCAGTTCCAGGGGTTTTCAAACAAATCTATTTGCACCAACATTTTTAGCTGATCTAACACACCACTCACAGGCAGGTTCTGGAATTGGTTGTTGCGCAGATTAAGCCTTGAAATAGAAAGACTTGAAAAGATGCCTGTGGGTAAAGTTTTAAGGAGGTTGTTGTTGAGAAAAAGCAGCTGGAGATTGGGGAGGTAGCGGAACGCACCCGCATCCACCTCCTTGATTTTGTTGTACTCTAAATAAAGATACTGCAAGTTGTGCAAGCCATAAAACATCTCTCCAGTAAGGCTGTCCATGAGATTACCATTTAAATACAGCCTACGTAGGTTGGTTAAATCCCCAAAAGCCCTGTCATGGATCACAGTTATCCTGTTGTTTCCCAGGTGAAGCAAATCCAATCCGGTAGCATCGACAAAATCTGACCTCCTCACTACAGGGATGTAATTTCCAGTGAGATACATTTTCTTAGGATTGTATGGCTTGGGTTTTAGATCAGAAATGCTCTCAATCTTTCTCTCTTGGCAGTTTACATTTAACCCAATTTCAGAAATCTGCAGATTACATGTGCAGGCAGTGGGGCAGTCCAAAGGCACAGGAGATTTGGTCTGAAAAGCAATGATGGGGCCATAGTTGTATGGGTTACCGCCAGGAAATCGAGAAGTTGGCTTTAATTTAGTTCTGTTGACTTGCCGTGTGCCCTTGGTAGGCCTAGAAGAGAACTTATAAACCGTTGAGGAGGTGGCAGAGGCTGTGACAGCAGCTGGCGTGGTCTGGTAGTATCCATTGGTGCTGCTTGGGGGCGCAGGCCTGACCGAATCTTCCAAGGGTCGTCGTGGGCACAGCTCCTGCTTGGACACCTCGTCCAAATCCCTACCGTGGAGCCTGAACGGCGTCTCACACACCACCTCGCCCACTAGAGCGGTGTACGCTATACTCTCCAGCCAGGCTTTCAGAGCGATGAGTTCGCAGGAGCAATTCCACGGATTCTCCTCCAGCTGTAATTCCACAACCTTGTCCATGTGCTCCAGGAGGCCAATGTAGGGGAACATTTTCAACCGGTTCCCCCTCAGGTCCAAGTGTGTGAGGGGTACGTTCCGGAAGATATTGGGAGGGAGGGAAGAGAGTAGGTTATCATTCAAAATCATCACTGTTAGTTGGTGCAGTCTGCTCAAGGCATTAGGCTCTATAATGCTAACGTAATTATAGTCAATCTGTAGATATTCCAAACTTTCCAGTCCCGCGAAAGTGTCATCCCTCAGAATTTCAATCTTATTGTTATTCAGGTGCAATCTTTTTAATCCCTGCAGTCCGTTGAAGGCACCTGACTCTATCTCGGAGATGTCGTTGTTCCCCAAGTGCAGGATGGTCACGCCGGTATAGTTGATGAAATCATTGACCGACAGCTTCTTCAGGAGGTTCCCCGTCAGCAGGAGGTGGTACATGGGGAAACGAACCGGGCTGATCTCTGTCAGCCTGATGATGCCCCGGTTCTCGCAGCTCACCATCAGGACCCCTTCCTTCTCCTCGCACGTGCACAGGTTCCGGCATATCTCCCCATAATTGTCATACATCTCAACCAGCCTCAGAGATGATGCAATCAGAAGGATTATTTTTAGGATCCAGATATGCATTTTTCCTGGGAGAGGGTGCCCCAGCTCACTCAAGTAAGGTAAGGTGTCATCTGAGGAGGGGAAAAGACGAGAAAAAGAGAAGGGGTTCTGTTTTATACAGATCAAACATACAGGGCAAACACAAGCAGGCTCATTGGTGCAGGAAGTGAGCCACAGACGACGGGGAAAAACCCTTTTAATTAGGCATATGCACAGATTTCGACACTTTTGAATCAATCTTTATGCAGTTTTCTTGTGTAAAGGCATCTTCACTTCTCTTTTCTTCACCCCCCCCCCCCCTCCCTTCATCCTTCATCTCCAACCTCCATAGCAACAAAAAAATCTTCTGGTATCGCTTTAATGTGAAGCTTTCTCACTCACCCCGCATGCCCGTGAAACTGTGGCAAAACTGTCAGATGTCTGCTCCTCTTCACATCCGTCCAAACATTAACTGGAGGATGAGGAGGAGGTGGTGGGGGTCTGATTTAAAAGATTATTGGTAAATTTTAACCTGACAGTAAGAAAAATAAATTAAAAAAGGAAGATTGGTAATCAAAAAATGAGGAGGAGGGGGGAGATTCCGGCCTGTGATTTGGCTTAAATTGGAGCCAACAAGATCCTTCTTTCTCATAGGTGAAAAAAGAAAAAAAGAAAAACAACCAATGTTGCACATCTTTTTTTAAGGCACATATTTAATCAAGCATTGGCTGGCATCTCCTCTATAGAAATTTCGTTCTCTCCTTCTGACGCGCGCGTGCACATCCACGCGCAAACGCACACCCCCTCCTAAATGAGCATCAACCCAAACAAATCTAAGATCAACCCCTTTCTGTTAAATAATAATAATAATATAAAAAAAGCAGTCTTTGGAAAGTCTAGAGGGAACTTGGGGGAAGCGGGGGAGGAGATTTGGTCAGATGAGCATCAAAATGCAGCCTCCGTGCGCGCGCCACATACGCACAGACACATTTTCTTTAACTGCATCTATCTGATCAAGTTCAGTAATGCAGTTTGTTGGAACCATTTTCCAACCCTTTTTGGTTTCAATAAATGTGAGAGAAATGGTCCTCTTACCGTGCCGATCCACGCCAAAGCATCCCGACTTTTCAGTCCAATCTCACTGAAAACATCAACCGTTTCTGCCGCTGTAGCGGTAAAATAAGAATAAAAGAAAGGAAAAAAAGAAAAGAAATTGAAGGGAAATGAAAAAGAAAATGAAAAGTCAAGTCTCCTCTGTGTGTAGCTCCATAAATCTGGCACCGGCAGAGCGCACGAGCCCCGTCTCAGTGGTCACGCCAGCGCCGCGGCGACGCTGGCTCCGCCGTCGCTGCTCCGCCTGAAATTAGCGCTGTCATCTCGGAAAAAGAGCCAGAACCAAAGTTCAAACATGGCCAAGAAGAAGAAGAAGCAGGTAATCCCACATCACGGAGCACCCGCCGCCTGCATTTTAACTGTGACTTTCATCCACTGACGAAGGAGAAGCGCCGACTCCCCCCTCCTCCTCTCTTTTCTCTCCTCGCACCAGTTTATTCACGCATCTCTTTCTAATTCAGCTGCATTCCCCCCCTCGAAAAAAGAAAAAAAAATCCTCTTTTTGCAGCTCCGCGGTTTGCAGGAGGTGTCCTCCTCTTCCTCCTCCTCCTCTTCCTCCACCAACCTTTCAACTAGTGGAACTTGATCTGGGTTGGTGCAAAGCCGCGCAGACCCTGCGGCGAAGCACGTATTATGAAACAATTAACACAGTGTGGCAACCCCCCCCACCCCCACCCTACAATATGAAAATTCAAAATAAAAAATGACGTAAAAATGCATCCATCCTCCCCCCAGCCGCTTCCCAAAAATCACGGCGGCAATGAAAAGCGATTTGATGCGCGTGATACTCTTGGAGAAGCAGGCTGATGTGAAGGAGACCGGCTGGGAGAGGAGAAGGGGGAATGATGATGATGTCTGAGGGGGGAGGTGGTTAAAAAAAAAAGAAAAAAGCAGGAGGCTGGAAGAAGACCCGCAGAGGGCAGCACGATTTTGAAAAAGGGATGCATGCAGGCCTGCAGAATTTAGAAAAACTAAAACATATTTATACAACAAACATTTAATTAGATTTTTTTTTTACCTTCAAGCTGGAATTTCCAAAGACATAAATTTGGATTTGAAAACATCTCATTGAGGACCAGATAGCCTCAGAGCAGATCCATGTGCCCACAATTATTACAGTTTGGGTTATTTTTAGTGTATGAATGAGTAAAATAAAGACATCCAGGTGCCATTTATGCCACCTATTAGACTATCTTAAACTGACTGAATTATTCAATAAAAAATAAACTGAAAAAAAAGGGGCATAATAGATTTGTCACATGCAGGGTTGAACCGCACAGGTGCTGCAGGTTTTTATGAGTTCTTCAGGTTCTGGGAGGGACTCACACCAGGCTCAGAAACACGCGTTCAAGCAGCCACTGCCAATGAAAAATATGTGCATACACACATATCTTTTTGCACAACGGGTACAGTGGACAAGGACCTTGATATTTGGCCATTTTTTTGCCCACAGACAGTGACAAAGAGGTTTGATGGGTCCTCTAACTTGCACCGAAGGCCACGTAGAGTCTATTTCAAAGGGGGACAACAATCCACAGTGTGCACCACAGTGAAAGAAGAGAATTCTCACAGAAAATAGAAAAATAAATCACAGACTAGCATGTTAAAGGTAAAGACTCGGGTGTGGCTATTAGTAAAAAAAAAAAAAACTTATCACAAGCTGAGGACTCTATGAATTTTAACCAAAGAACCCAGAAAAGTGAACTCCAAGGTCAGGTGTTGGCCAGTTTTAATGTTAAGTCAATGGTACAGAAGCAATCTAAGGTCCTGTGGCGCTATTTGTGCAGCGGGCGCAGCGGAAAGGTCTTGTAGCAACCCGCGTTCTACGACAATGTGCAAATCGGGCGGCGGTCGGGCGGGCCAGAGTGAGAAAAAGAAACGGAACTCTGGGGAGTTTGTCGCGTAGCAGCAACCAATAAGGGACTCAACCTTGGGCACGTGACGGTTTCAGTGACAGCAGGTAGAAAATAGTTCTCCTGAACTTCCATTCATGTTCTTATTCCTTTTGGGGCAGCTGGGTTTCAGAAACCCGTCCCGGCTACTGTTGGGTACACCCAAGACAGTCTGTCACAGGGGCGATTGATCTCGCCATGCAGCACAGAGGAGGCGAGCTGGCGGCCAGACACAGAGCTGCTGTTGGATGGACAGACAGCTTGCTCGCGTCCCCTGAACTTTGTATAAAAAAGGCCCTACGATTTTATTCTTGCTTTGATTTTTACTCTTTCGGGTTAATGCGGGACAGCAAGCCTTCAAACTCGTCAGAAAGCCTGCAGAAACGTCCGTCTTTCAGGCACACCGGGAGAAAAAGATCACTGAACGCGGAGAATCCCAAACATAGAGATGTGATTACCGATGTATTTGCAGGGCTCTTCAAAATAAGTAAATCTGATCCCTGAACAGAATCAGTGTTTTCCATGCAATGTAATTGCACCGTGAATCGCGTTCGGTGTTAAACCAGTTTCATAGGTAGGAGGCGGAAAACATCTTATAAAACCAAATCTAGATGATATTTTTCATTTATTTTATAAAATTCTGAACTTTCAAAATGCATATACTCCTGATCCAAGATGTTAGGAATGACATTGTATGAGTAGAAAATCTATATTTATCATCACAGTTCAACCCTTTGACACTGGAGATTTTGCTGGGGACAACAAAATAACACGAACTCTTTGACATACTTTTAACTCTGAGTTTTCCGTGATCCACGTGAACCAGCTGATTCTAACTTATCTTTTCCTGCCGGCTTTGCAAAGATGTGTAATAATGGTGCAAAGCTGCTTTTCTCTGCTGTAATTACATAAATCGCAGAAATGGATGAACAATTACGGGAGGCAAAAGAATGTCAACACAGGGGCTAAAGCTCCGGTGTCTAAGGGTCAAGTTAGCACATTTTAAGCACTTGCTTTAAACCAAGATGTATGCAAAACATGAAAATGGACCATTTTGGCAAGTTTAGAGTCAAAATAATATGAAAAAAAAGTTATTTTTGTAATTTGTTTCTTGCAAAGCAGTACCTTTGTCTTTAATAGAAAATGTGTCTGAAGATACTATGTTGATAGTCCGATATCCAGCTTTTGTTCCTGGCTTCTTCTTTTTGTTCAGGGGTAGCCACAGCCAATCAGCTTCCGCCATCTAACCTTGATTTCTGCATCCTCTACTCTAACTCCAGCTTTCCTTCTTGCCTTCTTCTTGCATCCTTGCATTCTGATCAGAGACATGATGAGGAAAGTTACATAATCAAATAAATGGTACAAAGTGTCTCTTTAGACCACATTTCATTTGTTAATAATGTTCTCATCTCAACAGCGTTTTACAGACTGATGAAAATGTTCTAGTGGCATTTTTCTGATGATGCTTAAAATTACATTTCTGGGCATTTCTTTCTTAAAATCATTTCAGCCAGACAACTCATGCAGTAGAGAATGCTTTATTTTCATATGTTCTTTTAGTTTGGCATAAGGTTTCATTCAGATACAGTAAAGCAATATCTCCATAAAAAAAAACCTCGGGTATAAAACTACCCCTAACGGAGCTCACAGGCGGAAGCCAGGGAGGAGGGTGGGGCAGTGCTCGCCGAAATGGATGAAGAGGGCATAGAGTGCACACCTGGTTCTTGAGTAGGACGCGGAACAGGTGAGTTCATTGGGCTGAAGCGCCCGCAGGGAGATGTAAACGCATTGCTGAGCTGCCTGCCTGCCTCAAATTCTCCCAGGCTCGGACGAAAAAATGCTGTTTGAAAAAGCTAACTTGTGACATAGAAAATACACTGGAGCAGGCCACAAGCTCCCTGCTCCAAGCTCTCAGCAATAAGAAGGGAAAGGGGGGCGGGGTTGCCTATGGCAATGGTCCCACCCACAATTTACCCTATCCATCTCAGAACATCACAAACCATTTTTTTTTTAAAAGCCTATAATTGCTGATGGTTTCCATTCCCGCTTGTTAAGTGCTACTTTTATAGTTTTAACCCTTGTGCTATCCTAGGCACTTTAACGTTGGGAGTTGGGTCATCTAGACCCACTAGACAGTGCTCTGAACCTTTTTTCTTCAATGATCTGTGGTCTTCACTGGTGTCCATGGATTACATGAAATCTTTCCACCTTTATCCACCTCTGTCATGGTAGGGAGAACACGTCAATGTAAGGGTGGGGTCATCTAAGATAGCACAAGGGTCACATAAGTTCTGTATTATAATGTTCAATTTTTTTTTTTTGTTTGTTTTTATTCACATCTTGTAGCACTTTGACGTTTCATTTGATGAAAGGTGCATTGTAAATGAAATGTATTGTTATTATTATTATTAATTTAGAGGCGGTACAAATCTTGTTCCAGTTTCTTTTTTAATAAACTACTGCCACTATGCATAAACAATGTCATAGAACATGACATTAAATAAAAAAGCAAATTTGATAGCTAAATGCAGTATAATCCTAATTAAAAAAACACTGGGAATGCTTTGAAAATAGATCAAAAGATGTAGATTTGATGTATATTTACAAAAATAAATAAAAAAGATTCCAAACTTTCAAACAAGATAAACGCATGTCCACATAAGTGTGAAGAAAATCTAATTTAAAACTAATATAGAAGGGAAACAGAAACCACTTGGAGACAGGCCTTGATGAATGGAGCCTCCTGGTTTCCTCTGCCTTTTCATCTTCAATCCCAAGCAGAGTTAGTATTAAAACCGCAAAGATCAGGCACAACACAAATTAAGAAAAGATCTGCATTCAGAGAAATCAATTCAACTGGGATTAAGGCCTAATCCAGTTTCCAGCCAAATAGAGCGCTCATACTGCCATGTTGCCCCCTACAAGAGCTCCCCATTCTCGCTAAATCGTGGTTAAGTTGCCCCCTCTGTTGAAAGAGCTAATCAAGTCAAAGCCGCGGCTGCCCTCTTACCCTCGCGCTCCGAGACGAGAAACTTTTAGAGGCACTTTACAGAAAATCGAATTAAATCTAGCATATGGTGGGTCTCTATGTCCAAAGAGATTTCCCACTTAGTCAGTATTGTGTGGTAATAAGTCAACTCTTATGCTCTCCTTAGCATGCGGGAAGCGACAATAAGCGGATGTGGCATCCATGCCGCCTTTTTGAAATTAGCCGTGGCGAGGCATTGAATTATCTTAAAAGTTTCTTGCTCTGTAATCGCATTAAGGAGGTCTATCCTGTGGGGATGGGCAAATCAGCATCAGTGGAACCCCAGCTGGAATACAGCCACGGAGAAACCAATGCAGCAGGGGTGTGCGCTGCCTCCCTCCACAGGGACCGACTCCCCTGAGAGGCTTCCTGGCATCAAAGAGAGAGAGAGAGAGACGAGCAGAACCCCCAAATCATGTTTTCGCCTTAAATTACTTGATGGGGGAGGCTGATAACCCCGGAAAAGTTGGCGCCTGGATCGCGGCGGTGAACGAGTTTTATTGCTTTAACTTTCCGTGGAGTCAAAAGTTGGCTTCGCACTTCCAGGCACACGAGGGAACATTTTTTTCTTTGGAAGCTGCCACACGTGTGTGCAGGAAAACACTAATAAGCTGACAAAAACATGAACCGTAGATTAGCTGGACCTTACATTTTAATCAGGCCTGGAATAAAATACACAAGATTAGGAAATGCAAATGAAAGTTCATGTCATGGTGAGTGTAACAAGGATCTTTTTTATTAGGCAGGAATTTTCCTATCATCTTTTGATTTGTTTACAAGGCAGTGATCTTTTAATTACGATGATGCTTCTTTTAGCCAAAATAAACCAACAAAAAAAAAAAGTTGTTTTCAAGGACATAGTTTCTGCAGAGCGGCAGGAGTTCAATAAAAATTTGCCTCTGAGTTGTAGCCGGACCTATGGGCATAAAGCAACCCCGCCCCCCTTCCCCTTCCTGTTGATGCGAGCTCCGGTGTGGGTGAAACCACGGGGGCCTATCCAATCTGGATAGTTGATAATCCTTAATAATGGTTTGTTTTTCCTGTAGGTGTCTCCCCATTAATGGTGCACTAGAAATCGCGGTGTTTGTAGATTTGTGGTCATTTTTCCGATCATTTCAACACTACGTGAACGCAGCATTTCTCTAATTTTGCGTTTTTTCCCCGAGGGACAAAAGCCACAGTTTGGAAATATAAACTGCAAAATGTTCTTTTTAAAATCACCCACCCAATATTATTGGCATGGGTAACTAGCCCACAACACTGTAGTAACTCACCTAATCAACAAAAATATCTAGAAATAATACGTGTACTTTCATTCTTTTCATTTATTAAACAATAATTGGAGTACAAATACTGGTGATGTATGTCTATATTTTGGTATTGATACTCTCTTCAGGATTGGGAGCTACAAAGACGTACATGCATCTGTGTCTACAAGTGGATACATCAGAATGGGGCGGAGCAAGGAGCTTGTGGCACGCCCAGTTTTATTTTTTACGTCACAAATACGGTCGTTTTCTCAAAGCACTTTTTTCATCTGCCCCTGATTCACAATAATCTGAGAACAGAAATACTCAGAAATGCAGTTTTATGCCTAGCTGCCTTCATTTATGTCACAAGAATATCTTAAAAGCACCAAAAAACACAATTTTTATCTAAGTAAGTCATTAAAAATTATTGGAAAAATTCCCTTTTTTGAAACTTGTCTGGAGAAATTAAGCAAATAAAACTTTTATTTACATCTACATCTACAAAAAAGTTGCTTATAATCATCACTGACTATTTTACGGCTTTTGTGCATGATCAGTAACTTGTTCTCAATGCCTGGTATCTCTGTTTTTTTACGTGGTTTGCTTGGTTGGAAAATGTAAAAAGAAAAAAACAAAGCTTTTCAGGATGAAACTGATTATTATTTAGTTTTTAAATATGCAAATTAGCTGTCATAAAGACGAGCTCTAGTTACAGTTAAGACACATTTATGGAGAACAAAAATGTTGTTTTGTTCTTTTTTTTCACTGATGATTTGGAAAAAAATAAGAATCAAAGTTGGATAAAAATTCAATTGAGTTGTACAAATAAAACATCTGAGCAGAGACTCAGGCCCTCCTCTCTACTGTCATTTACTTCAATCGGTGACATTCTGAATCTTCCTTTGAATCCTGGGAAGACATCTTCAGAATCTACCTACAGTGCTCCGTCCTGGCCCTATATTTATTAAATTGTTGCAGTTTCTCATGAAGTGGTTTAAAAAGAACAATTACACAGCCAAACAAAAACTGATATACATTTATCTATGCATTTATTTATTTGAAGTAAAAACAGACTGAATTTAAAAGTAATTTGCCTCTTAAGGACTAAAATTGGTTAAGACAACCTCGGCACCAACAATTTCAATCTTTTTTTATGGACATTTGTTCTGTAGCTTTTAGGGATTTTTGAAAAATGATCCACCGTTTAGTGTCGAACTTTAAATTGGGCACTCCCTTGTCTATTTTTCCTTCTCTTGGGATGTTCAAAGGTGACTTTGCAGGTGAGTTTTGTATGTTTGTCTGACAGAGTTTTTCTTTTTAGTTTTTTTAGGTAGACAAACAGTGTGAGGATTGAGCTTTTTAGTTCACTTTTTTCAGTTGTGTTCTTGCTTTTAGTCATGTTTTGTTTGCTGGTTTAGGTTGCCAGTTATCCACAGCTGTCTTAATTTGTGTTACTGAGCCCTCGGTGTACATAAATGTTGAGTTCCAGTCCTTGTCAGATCATCTGCTTTCTTGGCTTTCTCTTTCTTTGTGGGTTTTGTCCTGTTTAGGTTCAATTATTAAATAATTACCTTTCTGCGTTCAAATCTGCTCTCCTGCATATTGGATCCTACACCACCAGAACCTGACAAGCAAAAGCTTCTAGTTTTATTTACAACAGTAAGTCTTTAAGGTGCCAAAACAGCCAAACAGTCCCATATTATTACACTACTACCACTGTGTTTGTCTGTTATAACAATTCTTTCAAAGTAACGGGACTCACACGGCCTAAAAATTCGTTTTTTGTCCTGTCAGCAAACATTTATCCAAAAGTCTGAAAGATTTAAATAATGTTCTGGCCAAACAGAGACGAGCCTCCATGTTTTAGCTCTGCAGGGTTATTGTCGGAGATTCTGCCATTTTTGTCCAGTCGCATTGTCACAGTGGTGTCATAAAAACTGAGTCGAAATAAGACCAGCGAGTTTTTTGGATATCGTTAACAATGTAATGACTATGTAATCACGCAGAAAAGTGGGTTTCGGGATTCGATGTCGTAAACTCCAGCGTTCACACATCGCGACTCAAGCTTTTCAGGCCATTTTCGGACTCTACGTTAAAAAAAAAAATAAAAACGTGTGGCCATTGGATGCACATTGCAAGTTGAACGAGGTCAAACTTTGACCAATGAGGGACTCAGATTTGGTAGGCACCCGGCTGGAATTCTATGAGGCCAAATCTTTCATAAATTGGAATAGAGCTACGAAAGACAAAGCCTGGAGCAAGATCCACGAGATTTGCACCACTTTGACATTTCACACCAAGCCTCTTCCAACTGAAGGTGACGTACATGATCTAGAAAAGAGTATAAAGAAAGAAGAAGCCCCCTTCTACTTTTCCAGTGTGAACACCATGAGACAAACGCACCTCAAGTGCCCGGTGTGTCTGTTGTACCTGTAGGGTTACTTCGGTTGGATGGCCTTTTCTAAGAAGGAATACTTTCGTGATACGTCCCTGTGGTTTGCCAAAGTCCCTACTGAACAGTTTTGAGTCTTTTTTTTCTTCTACAGTAGACTATTTCTTTTTGTCAGTCAGGTCCTATTAAAGTTCATGTTCCAAAGAGGCCTGGCAGTGATCAGGCTGGGGTTTGGCAAGAAAACTGAGGAACCCCAGTTCATTTGTGTTTACATGGTCACCTCAGTCCATCCAGATGTGTTCATTCTAACTGCACTGATGATGAAGGTGTTTTCTGGGACTCATGACGAGCTGATGTGCTTAACATGTGAGTCACAGTAATAGAACCTAACCGAGACGATCCTTTGAAGCTAATCCGGCGGTTTTGTGCATAAAATCTTACCCTGCATACAATATGCAGCCTCGGAGAGAGAAACAACATTTCAGCAAGCCCACACACTGCGCTAGCATCACATTCTCTGTCAAAGAGACGACCAGCACCACACTTTACCACTCGTTCTTCAAAAAAGGAAATATTACTTTATAAAAAAAAGAAAAAAACAGAAAAATGTTACTCAAAGTGATATTCAGCTGAGTGGAAATTAACTTTCCTCTGCATTGCTCAATTTGTTTCCATCAAGCTGATGTGAAATGAGTTGGGATGAAGTTCTTTCAGTATAAAAGTCTGAATTTCTGGGCTCGCTTTGCCGGTGATATCAAAGCGGAAGCCTTCTGCCAGGCAGGCGGTGAGCCAAAGCAGTGGGCAGAGGAAATAATGGAATATATATCAAGAAGAAAAAGCAAAAAAATTCCATTGGGGACACTGAATGCCACGCTGCATCATTGCTTGTTTTCATAATTGACAATGGTATATTTAGAAGAGCAGAAATAACATGTAATTACACAGTTGTGCAGGATGAATTGAGTTGGTTTAGTGTGCAGCATTGTGTTGTGTGGAATAATTTTGTAGTTTTTGATCTTGATGGGATCGGTTACGTGAGCATGTGTCTGCTGCAACACGGCAAAAATGACCAATTTTCCCAAATCTTATAATTTCAGCCCTTTGTTATTTGGAAAGCGTTTCCCACTGTCTGCTTTGATAGAAGGCAAATTCTCCTGTCAACAAAGAGCCTGACTTGAATTGCTCTGTGATTAACTTGTGCGGTCTCATCTGGCTTGTTTGTCGAGAGGCCAATCGGTACTGCTCGCAATTTCCGTCCAAGCCCAGTAGGTCCTGAACAGGTCTTCGGGGCCAGAATCTATTTAAAATGTTGATAATTGGGAATTAAAAAAACAATTTCAGTTTGACAGAACAATCCAAACGGCACATCTCTGCCGATAACAAGAAGCGGCGCAGAAATTGCTTTACATAAACAAGCCTCCATGTAGTTTTTGGCCCAGTAATGGAATAAAGGCTAATGAGACAAGCAAGGATGGATAGGATGGAAAAGTGAAAGTGTTTTGTTGTTCTGTGTCAGTGTCACTGCACCAATCATAGCGCTAAATTGATTCGATCCACGCGCCGCAACATAGAATTCATCTGTCATGAAAGATCCAACACAAATACATTAGTGCTATCTAATTTAGACAATTGTGTTCAGTATACACAAATGCATATTAACTCTTTGACTTTCTCACGGCGAGCTTTGTCTGTATTGATGCTTCTGACTGAGGTCTACTCGTGAAAGAAGAGTAAACGTCCTCGGCAGAATTTTAAAGCCACATTCCAGACTTAAAACTGGAAAAAACATGAATGAAAATACATTAACCTAGAGTTTGGTCCAACCACCTTTATTGTTCAAGACGACACTAAAGCAGGTCTTAAGGCCGTATCACACAGCCATTACTTACATTTTGCACATAATGCACGGATGAAAACTGGTCATACGTGCATTTATGTAGAAAAGTGAGAAACTTTGTGGTCTTTTATCTTTTATCACGAATGAACCACGTTAAAACCATAGAAGAAGTACAAATAAACAGCGCAAAGAACTCGTAAATCAATGTAG
Source organism: Oryzias latipes (assembly GCF_053564925.1). NCBI lineage: Eukaryota > Metazoa > Chordata > Actinopteri > Beloniformes > Adrianichthyidae > Oryzias > Oryzias latipes. The sequence goes on from NC_136238.1 coordinate 9,325,209, forward strand.
AACATGAAGTGTGCGTTACTATTGCGCTGTTTATATGCAGTTCATTAGTCATGAATTGATTAGTTGATTTTGAGCGGTCTGCAGCCTTTGACCCTTAAAGAACCATTCAGGTCAATTTCTCACTGACCACAAAGTGTGACGTCACCCTTTACAAAATAAAACATTTATTTTTTATTATGTTATTGTCACTTTTATGATAAGCTAAACATTTTTGTTGAGGCAAAAAATAAAACAAAGAGAAATTAGTTTACTGAAAGTATGAAATAGTTTATAACTTTTGCAAGAGGTTCAGATGACTTCCTTTCAAAATAAAAGACACCCTGCACCGCATTGGATCATCTCACAGCAAAAAATGTAGTAGTATAATCTATCATCAGTGATTACAAAAAAAGCACCAAAAAACACTAAACTCTAAGTAAGTTGTTAAAAATTGTTGGAAAAATTCACTTTTTTGGAAACTTGTCAGGAGAAATTAAGCAAATAAAACTTTTTTTTACATCTACATCTACAAAAAAGTTGTTTACAATAATCACTGACTATTTTATGGCTTTTGTGCATTATCAGTAACTTGTTCTGACAGCCTGGTACCTCTGTTTTTTACGTGGTTTGCTTGGTTGGAAAATGTAAAAAGAAAAAAAACAAAGCTTTTCAGGATGAAACTGATTATTATTTAGTTTTTAAATATGCAAATTAGCTGTCATTAAGACGAGCTCTAGTTACAGCTAAATAAGACATTTATGCAGAACAAAAGTGTTGTTTTGTTCTTTTGTTTGACTGTTGATTTGGAAAAAACATTTTATTCGCTTTCTCTGTTTGTGGAAAATTGGTGTAAAACATCAACACATAGTAACTTTTGATTAAATTTGAATGATAAAAAAAAAGGTTAGATAGACACAAAAATGTCACAAAAAAAAAGGTTTAGTGTCTTTTTAAGTCACGCCTGAACTTTGACATGAGTTTGAGAACGTCATAAACTTTAAGTTGGAAAAAAAAAGAATCAAAGTTAGATAAAAATTAAATTGAGTTGTACAAATAAAACATCTGAGCAGAGACTCAGGCCCTCCTCTCTACTGTCATTTACTTCAATGGGTGACATTCTGAATCTTCCTGTGAATCCTGGGAAGACATCTTCAGAATCTACCAACAGTGCTCCGTCCTGGCCCTATATTTATTAAATTGTTGCAGTTTCTTATGAAGTGGTTTAAAAAAAAACGATTACATAGTCAAACAAAAACTGATATACATTTATCTATGCATTTATTTATTTGAAGTAAAAACAGACTGAATTTAAAAGTAATTTGCCTCTTAAGTACTAAAATTGGTTAAGTCAACCTCGGCAGCAACAATTTCAATCTTTTTTTCAGACATTTGTTCTGCAGCTTTTGGGGATTCTTGAAAAATGATCCACCGTTTAGTCGTTCCACAGTATCTCAGTCTCAATGGGATTCAAGTTGGAACTTTAATTTGGCCACTTCCTTGTCTATTTTCCTTCTCTTAGGATGTTCAAAGGTGACTTTGCAGGAGAGTTTTAGATCTTTGTCTGACAGTTTTCTTTTGAGATTTTAAGGTAGACAAACAGTGTGAGGATTGACCTTTTTAATTCGCTTTTTTCAGTTGTGTTCTTGCTTTTAGTCATGTTTTGTTTAATGATTTAGGTTGCCAGTCATAGTAGTATAATCTATCAGCAGTGATTATCTAACTAACCAAAGTTGAATCAGAGCTCATTGAATGACCTTTACCGTATTTTTCAAACCTTAAGGTAAATTATTTTGTTCGCAAATAGGAAATCAGCTTTAAAATCCGTTGCACCTTAATTCCAAACCTCCAATTGGAGGTAATTTACATTTTCTTACAAACAGCGACTCCAATAATTAGGATTTGTTGCAAATACATGTTGCCTATTAAAGATATAATATTCCCTATGATTATCTTTTTTTTATAAATCTTTGCATCTTCAAAATGTAACACTAAAACCCCAAAATCATGAATTATTTGAGTAAAACCATTAAATAACCTGCTGCTGACCCCTAAGTGGGCACACAAGAGTCAACTTCTTGCCATCAGCCTCCTCATGTCGGGAAAAATCGGTTGCATTCAGTGAGAACTTTCCGATCAAAGAAGTTTCACATTTATCAGTGCTCAGGATGATGCAGAGTTCCTGTGTGACTTCCCACCAAAGAGCAGGAGCACAGCTGCTCTGACGGCTCTGATTGATGGTCAAAGCGGCTCAGGAGGTTTCACAGGGAGCCCTTCCTTATGTTGTTTCCCCTCGCTTTGGCCTGTGCCAGCTAGTGTTAAGCAATTTAAAAAATGTTGAATGCGTAACATGGAAACCTATCCAGAAGCTTTAATGAAACGAGGTGCTGACGATGCGAGAAGAGCATCCTCGCTGCATCTTGGAATGGATTGACTTACTAGCTCCTCTCAGGGGAGAACAAAAGCAGTGAACCATAACCAAGTCAGGTCCATTCATTTGACTGTAGTCAGCAAGCATGAATGCTTTTAAGGTTATGGTGCACTTCAGGGTTTGATGCACTGCTAATAGAAGATGCCTTTGTGGGTTTAACTAACTGTTCGGCAGGCAAACCATTCCGTCAAGAAATCAGTCATTAGCACGCCGGTTCAGTGTCACTGGCCTGAAGATGCTGGGCTCAATATTTGCTCTGAAAGGGTGCACACAAGTGTCGATGCAAAGGATTTACATTCTGAAAATACTCTGAACTAATGAATGTAATGTGTTGTTCGGTGTGGGTCACAACCCAGGTCATCTGGAAGCTGTTCCAATTGCAAATAAGGCAAAAGAGAAACCGCAGCATCTCCAAGTGATGTCATGTAAGAAACCCCGATGGGAACCAAAAGAAAAACCTCTAGAATTCCAAATATGTTTATTTTCTATTATCTGAAAATCAGTTTTTTTCATAAAGCTAGATTTTATTTTATCCCTGTATTACTTATTAGCCTATTAGCCTGTTATATATATATATATATGTATATATATATATATATATACATATATATATATATATATGTATATATATATATATATATATATACATATATATATATATATATATATATATATATATATATATATATATATATACATATATATATATATATATATATATATATATATATATATATACATACATATATATATATATATATATATATATATATATACATACATATATATATATATATATATATATATATATATACATACATATATATATATATATATATATATATATATATATATATATATATATATATATATATATATTAGGGCTGCACGATATGAGGAAAACTCGCGATATGCGATATTGGTGATTAATATTGGGATAACGATATAATTCGCGGTATATAAACAAATATCAAAACAACCAAAAACATAATTTCCGTGTTCACTGCAACAGTTTAAAAATTATACTCCAAATGACCCTCGTTGACGTAGGCGGCAAACATCAAACATAAAAGGGCTCATCTGATTGATCAACAACGTAAACGGGTCCTTCCGATTGGTTAAATGCATAAAGGGATTTGTTGTCTTTTGCGGTATGCATATTGCACAGCTTAATGTCGCGATAACGATAAATTTGCGGTATATTGTTTAGGCCTAATATATACATATACATATATATATATATATATATATATATATATATATATATACATATATATATATATATATATATATATATATATATATATATATATATATATATATATATATATATATTTATTATTCAATAACTAAACCAATCTTCAAAGGTTGGATCTAATTTTTTTCTGCCATTAAATTTTTAACACCAGAAACATCCAAAAAGGAAAAACAAAAAAAAATCTTTAACTTCAGAGCTTTAGCGTAACTTGCATAACTGTTTGCATAATTATTGTAAATCGGCTGATTTTGTTGTAGAAAAAAGTGCCTTAGGCGCCATTGAGCAACCCTTCACTTTAGTAAAATGTTGCATAATGGCGCATATGCAAAGTCACTTTTCACTGCGATTGCATAAACGTTGCATTAAGGTCAAAGAAAGCTTCTCATTAGCAAAAAAAAAAAAAATGTCTGATATTGCTTAAACAAATGTGACCAACTATGTCAACAGCCACACTTGTCAGTAAAACGAAAAAAAAAAGAGAAAAGAAAAGAAAAATACAGTTCGACACCACTACAGTTTAGCCCCGTTAAAACCCAACCTTGTTTGCAAAATAGACCAACATTCTGACAGAGCCCTGTGTTCGACATCAGTAAGAATAACCAGAGTTTATCTATAGATGAGGGGCTCTAGATTATAAGTTTCTGAAATCAAATTAGGGCTTTTAGTTGCAGTCTGTAGTGTGGATACTACGATAATGTTTTTTTGATAATATGGCAAACATGTGGCAGTGTCAGACTGTTTTTTTTTACGTGTTACTAACAAATTTGGGAGTTACAGGAATTGTGGAGACTCTATTGTGGCTCATGTGTCGTGTGTCACCAACAGTTCTAGAACTACTTTGAACACAGTTAATAAAGTCTGACTCACTTACAGACTTATCTCTGATTCTATCAGCTCACTTATTACACCCTATAGATTAGTGTGTTTCATATTTATCACATAAGTTTAAAAAAAGACTATTCATTGGTGGTGTGCCTTATAATTCGGTCGCACGGAAAATTCAATTCATATCTGGCGTTAAAGGGTTATATTAACAGGGGACCAAAAAAGTTTTTTTTTTGTTTTTTTTTCCGGTTCCGGGTTACACGGCAGGACGCGTGGCGTGCCTCTCTGCGAATACAACTATCTTCAAATTACTTAAAAGGTTGATTTTCAAAAAAGAGAGCTGACCATGCCCCCGGAGACACCCCAGGAATACGAAGACCTCAAAAAGACTCTTGACATTATTCAAGAAACGCTGAAAAGTTTTATGGAACAAGTGTCGGCTAAGCTAACGCCACTTTGGGATATGATGGAAGAGTTCCGAAGATTTCGGGCTCAAAACGAGCAGCGAGAAAACCAAGTCGAGATTCTGGAGAAAAGACTGGACGATGTGGAACAGCAAGTAAGGATGAATAATGTCATTCTCACTGGAGTACCAATCAAGCCTCGAGCTAGCACTGCTAATGCTAGCGCTAGCGTAGCTAGCAGTGCCAATACAGAGATCGGTGCAGTGTCTTTGGAACAGCAAATACATTCATTTCTCACATCTAAAGGGATTTCCCTGGATCTCAATACCATCAAGACCTGCCACCTGCTCCCCAGGAGAAAGGAGACGGATAAACCAGCGATCCTCATCAGGTTTGTGAATCACAAACACAAGCTAGCTTTGATGACCCAAAGGAAACAACTGAAAGGTTCGGCTGCTTATCTGAACGACCATCTGACCAGAAGGAATGCTGAAATCTCAAAACATGCACGGCTTCTCAGGAAGCGTAAGCAGAGTGAGAACACTTGGGTTAAAGGCTGCAGGATTTATGTCAAACCGCTCGGTCCAGAGGACCGGTCAAAGGTTCTGGTTGTGAACACCATGAAAGACTTTGAGAAGTGTTTGATCACGGTCGTCTGAAACAACATGGAGTAATAAACCAAAAAGCCAAATAATTTCAAGAAATATGACACGTGGATTCATCACTTTACGTAACCTGAATAACAGCAGAGTTCTGACCTGCAGACAACTTGACCTCAACTTTCACCGCAGCTGATATCAGCTGAAGAAGGATATGGACCTGAATCTAATGTCTGCAGACATAACATCGAAGAGAACTATAAACTCTGTTTTGAACCCAGTAGATCGGCTGTTATCAGTAAAAGAAGAAATACCAACATTGGACAATCGACAGTTATGGACCCTTTTTACTCTTCCCCTACAGCATTACTTTATTATAAAAAAAAATAAAAATACAAAAATACAAAAATACAAAAAAATATTAAAAAAAGTAAAACAAATGATTAATCACTTATTGAAAATTGTTAAATTGATTGACTTTTAATGATATTACTTCACTTTCTCCAAAACTTGATAAATTGATTCAAAAATCTTTCCTAATGTAGCATAATTTTGCACATGTTTTTAACTTTTGATACTTGATGAAATTTTTGCTATGAAAATTCCTGAAACAGTGTTGTCTGCTTTACTGATATAGTATTATGTTTTATTCATATGAATGGCTTTATAAGTAACATAATCTGCATATATTTCAGATGACTGATCTGCATTTGCCATGTTGATTTCTAAAATAGTTATTTTTGACGTAATACTTAAGTAATTCATCTTTGTCATGTGCTTTATCGATATCTTATGATTTTTAATTCTGTCTGATAAAAACTGGGAACCGGATATTGATAAATCATGTAATAAAATGGTTACAGTATAATCGGAGTGGGATTATATAAGTTCGCTTCCTCCCACTCCCTTTCAAGCAATATTTATTAATATGTCTAATTATCCTAAGTTTGATTAGTTACTGTATGAATGTATAACTGATGTTTATATTGCTGTTGTGTATTATTTCTACTTAATTGCTTGAAATAAACCATTTCAAATCAAATCAAAAATAAATTATGTTTAAATTATGCTTTTCCGCTTGTAACTATCCTCAACCTAAGTGTTGTCTGTCAGCAAAACCTCCTCAACAACCTATGTGAAATGATAAACATGTCACATTGCTACTATTCACAAATATTTATTAATTCTGTCCTAGAAGAATCCTCAAGATCCACTGGCTAAAAACCATCAGCAACACAGAGATCTGGCAAAGAACAAAGCAGGCGGTAGCGGAAGAAAAGATCAGATGATGATAGGGTTAGATCGGACACACCTTGAGGAAACCAACAACCGGCATCCCCCATCACGCCCTGACCTGTAGTCTCCAGGAGAAAGAAAAGAGAAACCAAGGAACAAGTGGCATCCAGCAGACAGGTCACACTTAGAGGGAGCTAAAAAAACGATTGTTCAAGATAGAAGACAATTTCAGGGAGTTCTGATGGCCGATGCCCAACAGGGCACCCTCAAAAGGTGACAGGCCTTTAGCAACTAGATTCTTTTAGCATTTGCTGGACAAGAATGTCTGTTCCAATAATTATGTTGATGGATAAAATTCAATTAAGCAATTATCCTTAAGCTAGATTTTAGAAGTTACAAAACTTTTTTTTTTAACCCAGTACAAAAACACCCCCCATTCTGTATAGAATGTGTAATTATGAGGGCTATGATTAAGACATAATCAAAAAACAAATTTTTATTTTTTAGAAGACAAGTATTATAGGTCATACTTGTAGCAGCAGAAACTACTAATGTCAAGAGTGAAAGATGAAGATTTCAAATTGTTGTCATGGTGCCTCTGTCAGTTCTCCTCCCCCTCCCCTCTCTTATCACCTCAGAAGATTGAAACCAGCTGTGGACAGATCCAGCCCAGCATTCATCGCCAGTTCGTTACCTCCCTCGGTGCTTGCTTGGTCATCTCGTTATTCTGGCTCGCCATGTAAACCCGATACTTACCTTGTCTTATGATCCTCTCTCAGGTTCCTCCACCATGAGTGTCCACCTGGAATATCTTCACCAAGATCCGATCCTGCCATCCTCGCCTCAAGCCTCGCTCCGCTCAAGCCACGTCACGTCTCTCGTCAAGACGCCCGAAAGGTTCCAGCCTTCCTCGCCTCCTGTCTCGCTCCGCTCCTGCCACGCCACGTCTCTGGTCAAAATCTCCAAGGGGTCCTCAGCCTACGACAACACTGGCATTGCTTCAGCCTACAGAACGTGACCTTCAAAAACTATTAATTTTCCTGCCGGAAAAATAAAAACTTTGTTAATCACTTTTTGCCTGAGTTTCTCTCCGGGTTCCAGCATCTGGGTCTGCTACGTCATTCAAACCATGACAATTTTACTGTTTCTTTAGTGACTTTTGGCAAACTGAAAAAAATGTCATCAAGTAAAAGTAGCGTTCAGTGAAAGGAACATTTTAAAGCAACATCAAAAACCAAATCTGACCATTTTTTTTAAATCTCTTCTGCAAATATAAAGCATTTAGGATGTGCTCACCATGTAACCTGAATGATTCATGCATAGAGAGGCATGTCATGATATATTCATTCTCTACAAGCTTGAAACCAGCCTGATAGAAAAACCCATCATTTACTTATAGCTTTTCTCATTTTTGGGTTTAAACTAAAAGGATCTGAATTGATCAAAACGGTTTTATTTCTGTCCTGGACTGAAAGGACCAAATTTTTTGCACACCACTTCTTTCTTTCTGCGCCTTTGAGGGAAAGTTTCACCCTCACCACATATTAAAAGGCTCACCAAAATTTGCACTCACCTACTATCCAGTGGAAAGGAATTTTGGACATAAAATGATGACATCACAGCTCGCAAAACCATCAAAATAATGAATGGGGGAAAACAATCTCCAATTGGGTTTAAAAAACAAATTCAAAATCAACAAATGTAACCAAAACACACTTTTTGGCAATATCCAAAAGATGTTTAGAAATTATTATGGGATGCCCACAGGACCTACAGCTTGGTGGTCATTTTGCAGCAAAATGGGAAATGGGGAAAAATTATTTTAGTTTGAGTGATCTTCATGAAATTTCACACTCCTGCCGCCAGCTCAAGTCTACAAACACAACCAAAGTTTTGACCTTGAGTGGAAGCTGCCATGTTGAATTAAAAAATAAAGTACCAGCTATAAATTTAAACTCCTCCTGGGGATTTTCATCTATCCCCTCCTAACTCCTAGATCCTCATTGGGAGGCTATACTTGGGAAAATTGCTGGTTTTAGAAGTTGAAGATTTTGAATAGTGTTAGTGTGGCGTGCTTGTAAAAGTGGCGTTCCTCTGTTTCTAGCACATTTTTTACCGTGAAGATTCATTACATGATATCAAGCTGAAACAATATAAGATATGATAGGAGCATATAAGGAATGTGGGCGTGGTTACTCAAAAACCTTAGTTGCCAGGAAAATCCAAAAGTTTATTTCTGCTGATTCTTTTAAAGCTACATAGACCTGCTTGTCACCCTTAGGCAACCAAAAAAATAAAATGGTTGCTATGGAGATAAGACAAACAGAAAATTCGCCATTTAAGAAAAATAAATGAAAAACAAGTGTTTTTTGGCAGGGGCAGAAGGGGAGAGCGAGGGGTGTGTAGCAGTCCCTCAGACAGTTAGGTTGTGGGGGCCATGCGGGCCATGCAACGTCCCTCGCAGCTTTAATTTGATCCTTTTTTTGTGTGTGATAGCATTCATGTTTTTTTCTCCTCTGAAGCTTCTAGGTTGAACAATGTCAAAACTGAAAATGAAGGTTTTCGAGCGCGATTCTGTTCATGCCGTTTCCAAGGCAAAGTTCATTGATCTCCTTCGTGTGCCCTGCAGTCTTCAGATGAGCGAAGCTGATTGCACTTTCTTATTTTTCAAATTAAAACCACTGTTGGTTTTCTACTCTTTGAGCGTATCAGCGAAGGATAGAGGTTGGCAGAGCTTGACAAGCCAATTAGGCCAGCAATAATGGATCTGCAAGTCACAGGGGGAACTACATGCCCCTCTTTTTAACAAGGCAAGATAATTACAGTATAGTAAAAACATACAGATGAGAACATCAGCGTGTACATATCAATTGTGTTTTCATCACTTCGTCATTCCAAGATGAGACAGAAAACCATGATTAGTCTGGTCTAACGAGATTAAAATAAATGTATTGTTAAAGTTGCAATTAGGAGGCTTAATTTTAAGTCATGATTTGTTGGATAAAGTGGCTTCATCCACGTTACCTTTTCTGTCCTTTCTCCTCTGTCCCCCTGCCTTTGTATTCTCCCTCTCACTGGCTTTGGAAAGAGTGAAGGACTGGAGGCTTCGCTGTAGCAAGAGAAAGTTGAAAGATTGCTCAGTGGCTGGGCAGGGGCTGACAGTCTGGGCACTGGATCAGTCAGTGGATTTGGGGTCTGGTGGCTAAAGCCATCCCCCTAGGTGCATTGAAAGAGCAACTCGCTCCATACTGGTACCAAGCTCGAGTGTGTGTTGTGGGCTGTTTGGAATGAAGATTTGTCAGGCCCCCAGTGGACTCCCTGATGGAAAGGGAAACAAACTAAAGTCCTGTGTCCTAGAAAACAAATATTACATGGTGAGTGTTCCCAATTTTCTATCGCCTTTAATGTCCTATCGAAAACGACAACGAAAAAAGTCAATCAGAAAATACTTGATTTTATTCTAACAAAATAAAAAAAAACAAACCCTGCAAATATTTCATTTCAACATCAACTCTGACATAAAGAATGTTTTGGTAATAAATATAATCAAAAAATGTTTATCCAATTATCGTCAATGGGAATGGAATTTAACCCTTTAACACCTGCAATGTCGCCAGCGACACCTAAATAGCTCACAATCTTTGACATTCTCTAACTCTTGGACCTTTCAGAAAACCAGGTGAACCAACTGATTTTAGCACGTCGAAAAGACTTTCCGTTAGTAAAGTGTTTCATAACAGCATTTAGACGCTTTTATCCAAGACAAAATCAGCTGTTGATTGCCAATCTCTTCCCTACTGTAAAGGGTTGCATATCAAAGCTGCTTTTCTCCGCATCTGAATCCACTGTAACTACGTTCACTGCGTAAAAGGTTCAGGAGTTGCAGTAGTCAACTATGAAGCTAAAGCGTTAACTAGAAATGAATGACTATAAACAGCAAATGAAAATGACAAAAATGCAGCTATTTTCTTGCAAAAACCGTTTTTCAGCTTAACAAAACGATCAATTTACTGTCAAAAATAAAGATGGGAACTGAGTGATCAACAGCAGACATGAAGGATTGATGTGTAAGGATGACCGCATTACGTTGAAACCTCATCAAGCTCGAAGTTCAATGTTCAAAAACCAAAGAGCTTATGAAGGGCCTATATCATGCTTTTCTTAAGACTTTCAGAGTAAACTACATATATTTATATGATAATATATATTAACAATTTCTCATATGAAATATTCATAATTTTTGTAGTATTTTTTCCTTCCTGAAAGTGAGACAACCCAATCTCTGGGGTGCCACACTTTTCATGATGTCAACCAAGAGTTGGACTCGGCAACATCCACATTTTGGTAAAGATGGATGTGCATTTGGTGCATATTTAGCATTCCCCACATATTTAAAGAGACCCCTGCAAATACGCAGAATCCGTATCTTTCTTTTTTTAATTCAGAGCAATAGACTGTATTGTAGGGTACTTTATAACGCACATTAGTGTCACTGTGTGCCTTAAAAACGGGACTCTGTGCTTCCTCGTTCATTAGTTCAGTGCAAGAGGGCTTATTCTTCCAAAGGAGGCCAGTTTTATCCTTCATTCTTTTATTCGGATGATAATTATTCTCCACAATCATCTTCCTCAGCATTTCAGGATATTTTCCGTCCGTTTCTAAGTCAGCTGATGCAGTCAACTTTAAAAATCTCAAGTTGATTTGCCACTTCAAAGGAACCGTTTGGTTGCTGTAATCGCTGAGATGGTAAAAAAAAATGGACTTTTAGGTCACATTTAATCAAAGGGATAAGTCTCATTGGTACCTTAAAGTATGTGATTTCTCATTTAAAACAATATAATTTGGGGTAACAGAAACACGACTTTTTGCACTCTTTACAGCTCAAGTGTATCAACAGCCGTTTAAACATCATTAAAACCGGATTCTTTAGCCCCTTTTTTGGCCACTGTGCACGCTCACATGCACCTATTCCCTTATACTCCAGAGGGACACATTGGTATTACTCCCTCCACGCTGCCAGACAAAATTTATCTGAGATCAAGATTCCCAGGCAGGTATCCAGTGTTTGACGTGTGGAGAAAGAGCATGTTGTTTACCCATTTTTATATGTGCAGTCACAAGCTAGAGGCCTGTCTGACATGTTGCCAGGTAACCAATGTAGACTCTGATGTCAAACCAAATAAATAAATAAATAAATAAATCTGCAACGCATAAATGTATGAAAAAAATAGCAAACATCAGTTTTTTTGTCAGCTACAACAATAATTTATGTTGGGGATTGTTTTGACCATGACTGATGAAAATGAAAAAGCAATCATTCTGAAATATTCCAAGTAAGTTTTGTTTTTCCCTAGCAGGGTCCACACAGAAAAGTTGAAATGCAGAATAGTTGCTGATGTGACGATGAGTCTGAAATTGATAACGCTGTCGGAGTATTTTGCAGCGAATGGCAGTATTCTATGTCACGTCTTGATGAGTGTGCTCTGCAAACTGCAGACCTCAAGCCGCCTTAATGACAGAAATGGAAAAAAAAGAGGAATAAGGAAAATATCCTTTGATCTGCAAAAAAAATTGCAATTTTGAGCTTAACTGTCTTCATAAATGCCCTTCATTTTCAGAAAAATACCACAAGTACAAGTTAAATACACCAAAACCAACATTTTGATCAGAGTGGGTCTTTACGGACAGCTGATTCATGTCATTGGCAGCCTTTGTGGTAACGGAAGCTCAACATAATGATGAGCTCTCTTGGGTTGGCAAAATAAATTTGGCAACTGTTTCATGTGTGACATACTCTTCAGCAGCCTATTCCTGGTCTAGGTCATGGGGCAGCTGCTGTTGGGCGTGGGCGAAGAAACATCCTGGACGCAACACCAGCCCATCATAAGGTTAAGGTTTTCTGAGTGCAAAACATTTTCTACCAAACAGCATTTTTACAACAAAAAAAACAATCTACCCAACAGAAATTTCTCAATTTGGGCTGAGGTTGTATGAGGATGACAGGAAAGAGGATCTCATTTGGGTAAGTATGATGGAATGGAATGGTAGATGGAGAGGAAATGGTAATAAAATTGGCAAAGAGATGATTAGCTGAGAAAAATCTTAGATAACTGGTTAAGTTCTGAACATAGTGGGCTTGTGAAGTGCGTTCAAGAAGATGCTAAACAGACGTTCTTGAATGTGTTTTTAGCTTAGAGTCTTCACAAAGGTTTGTTGCTACCGGTTACTAGCGCATGTACAAACAGGCTGTGTCCAAATTCCTTCCCTTCTCTCTAACCACTCAAACACTATATAGAGCAAGACTATCACACGACTATCACATCATTGAATTCACAAAGTGAAAACCAAATCAATATGAGCATGTTAAATCAATTCTTTTTTTTTTTTTCTTCCCAAAAAGTGCATTGTGGTCTGTATTCCCCAATCTAGCGAGTATTGAGGCACACAGGTTTGTTGAAGAGAATTCTGGGAAAATTCTATGGCATGCAGTTTTGAAATTGTAGATTTGGACAGCACTACAAAATGGCCAACACACTGTACAGTGCACTATGTAGTAAGCAGTGAAGGTGTTCAGACACAGTAACAGGTGGAAGAAGCTTGGTGCAAATTGACAAACCAGTGAAAATCTTGGGAAATCTCTAGACTTTTTCTTTCACCCCTCAATTCCAACAAATGAACGATTTTGTGCTGTGTTATTCCAGTCGGGCAAAAACTGCAATTAGACTCTTTTTTCCTTTATGATCAATTTTCAAACGGTTGGCACTTGTGTGAATTAAAAGGGACGTCATCCATTCATCATGACCAAATCTGAGGTCCCTGATTGGTTGAAGTTTAACTTGTGTGACTTTCGACATGCGTTTTGAAGCCCTAAAGCAGGCGTGAAAACTCGTGGAGCAATGCATGAACTTGATTGTTTTAAACGTGGAAGCCCAAAACACAAATTTACACGTTTACATAGACTTTTCATTGGAAGTGGTCGTTTGAAGGCGCATTTCCGAGCCCTGTGTGAACGTATCATAAGAATAAAAAGCTATGAGGACCCAAACATAAGGAGTGGAGTACAAAGGATGAAGTTCATCCTAACCGTCATTGGTAAAACTTTGAATGCGTGTCATCTTTATGGACGTTTTCCATTAACAAACCAGTGACGCAGTTTCACTATGACAACAGCAACTTCCTGTTGGCGCCGTATTCCAACCCAGCCTACATGCACATGGTAATTATTTTCTAATACTCACAAGTAGACAATAATTGAACAGCTTATGCCATAATGGGGTTGACTTAGCTTTCCAGCAATGGCTTAACGATAAATCAACATTCTGTCAGCTTGCTCGCTGTTATTTGTAGAAAATACTAATGCGGAGCCTTGAGGCCCCGATAAGTGTCACACCAAAAGTCTTTTCTGCACGGCAAAACATACACCGTTTCACAAATATCATGAATAATTGAGACAGTTTTGTCAAAAAACAATATATAGAAGCTGTTCACCAGCTTGCAGGGACTTATATTTAGACTTGTTTTATGAAACTCAACATTGACGGCAGGATTTTGCCGAAGATCCACAGTTGTTTTTCAGTGAGTGAGTCATGTAGCCGTTGAATATGAGGTCATCATCAACTTTTTTTTTCCCCCAAGAGAGTCCATTAACATAAAATTAGTCTTCCTTTCCTTTTCATGCCTTAACAGCCTCGTTGTGAAAAGAAAGGAGTGATTTTTTCTCATAAGGCAGTCTGTTTTTCAGAAAAAGATCTAATGGAAGGCTGAGCATCTGAATGGTATGGTATTTACCATGGGGGGAGGGCAAAGAACCGCCTGACTTACTTTAGTATTTAAATACCAAACTGAACCAAAAATTCAATAGCTTAATGCTACAGGAAATTCCCTTTTATAGCAGAAACAAGAAGGTGAAAGCCGTTTTCTTCCAAACCCACCCATCGCCCACGAGATCAAACACAGCTAGAATAGAATCAAACTTTTCTAATCTAAAAAGTAAAAATGTTTCCAATATTGACATTGATTTCAGCTAATTCGCTCTAGTGTGAATTATACTCCTGAGCAAGTTATAACCTTTTTTTTCTGTCTTATTATGCATGTTTTTGCTCCTTTAACTAATACTTTGGTGCGACTTTTACTCCAGGAAAAACAGTGCACGGCTTGGGGCCAGCACCTATTGTCTAGTTTTTAGTTTTTTGTCTCAATGTATTTACTAAAAATAACTAAAATGTTTACTAAAAATATTTCCAAGATTGATCCTATTTACTAAGGTATAGACATTTTTTTTAATACATACACTCAACTTGTCAGGTAAAAATCACTAGTTTGCTGGCAGATATTTGACGTTTTCCTAGTCAATTTCTACCATAAAACACACTTTTTTTGGGAATTAAGATTTTTTGCAGTGCAACTATTTTTCACATGTGTAAATTACCTACAGAGCCAACATGTCTCAGTTTACATAAACAATTAAATTAGTACATTTCTAGCTGCAAGGTAATGTACATTGTTGCAATGCCATTGAGCAGCAAGCCCTGAAACTACCAAAAGATTGACTAAGAAGAATAAAAGTATTCATTTATTTTACAAGCAAGAAACTATCTGAATAAAAACGAAAAGTCGTTTTATTATGTGGCTGGAGTGCAGCAAAGGTGTAAGGCAGAGTACACTTTTTGTCAGGCAAAAGAAAAAAACGTTCAAGGTAAATTAAGAACTGATTGTTTCCATTTGCCATATGTGGTATTTTGATATTTTGTTTTCTGCAGACTGCAGAGAGAAATCTAAAAATGGTAAAAACAAAAAAACACCAAACTTAATAAGAAAATCACTGGAAAGTAGTAGAATTATCTGTTAATGCAGTGATTTCATATGTTATAATATGACATAAAAATCTAGAAAAAAGATTAAAAAACAAAAACCGTTTGAAAGAATTACTTCAAATTGTATGTTACACAGCCCAAAATTAAGTATTTTTTCTACTTCCAAGCTCCTTTTTTAAAATTTTTAATGTACAAAGTTGTAGTTCTTTGTAATGACAAAAATAGTGTAATAATTGACTCATTTTAGGACAAAATATGAAAAAAATGAGAGCACCATCTCAGTAGAAGTAAGTCCATCTAAATAACTCCTCATAACATCTTAAACTAGCACTTATTCTTACATCATAAATCTACATTTTTGTCTCCAACATAATGTCAAAATGAACTAGTCAACATAGTGCAATTTTAGTTTTTATGAGTCTTAAATCAAGTTTTCCTACTGTCAAGAGTATGGAGCAAAATAATTTTGGCCTTGTTTCACATTAATGCAATTAGTTCTAGGTCCAAGCTCTTAAGAAGGCCAAACAATTTCTCATCTGTCCTGTTTTTGGGAATTGCTTGGACGTAGAGCAAATACAAGAATAACTTGGTAAAATATCTTGAACGGCAAACAACAAGGTTTTAAACCTTTGCAAGGATGAAATCGTTTTTCATGTATGTGCCAACGAGACAAACTTCCATTCTTCACTGAATCAGAAGGAAGTTGAACGGCTTTGATTAAAATCACCACCATGGTCCATTTTAGATCAAGTGTCTTAAATTTTTGGTTTCATAAAAACAAAATACTTTTTTAAAATTCATTTATTTTCCAAGAAGTTTGGCCGTTTTGCCTGATTAGCACAGGACAGTCATTCCTCCAAACCTCAGCCACAAACCAAGCCCCGCTGTCAGCTTGTTTACACGTTGGCCTGTTTCTAAGGTAACGTTTGAAACTTTTGAAAATCAGGATTTGGCCTAACAGTGTGAGGGACCCCAAGTTCCTTTTGCAGTGCAATCAACAAAACTAAAGTTTTGTGCCACAATTCAATTCAATCAAATAATTCTTTATATTTTATTGTTTCAAACAAAAACCAAAATTTAAGACAAAAACTAAATTTTCACAGAAACTGTAATAAAATCCACTAATAATAATCTAAAGAGGACTTTAAGGGACTCTTATGTCAACAGAGGAACGGGCAGAGCTGCCTTTAGAGGTTGTTTTTTAGGACACTCCTGGGAAAAGTCTGTTTTACTGTCATTCACACAATAAAATCTACATTACATCAAAGCTTGATTATAGTGGTATATTGATTGGTTTCAGTTAATTACACTGTTTAATGGTTAAACTGTATTGATTGGGCGCTTTGCCAGTGCTGGTTTGGCATTGTGTATTAGTACTTATTTTTATTAGGATGTATACATTTGTAAAGTACAGAGGCCTGGCCTGGACCTTTTTTCTCCACACTGTAATAATTTCACCTGTAGGAGTGACCTATGAGTGCAAGGTTGGAGGTTCAGTTTAAACCAGCTGGTGGTTTGCCACCATCAGTGTGCAAGGCCGTTAAGTGCCCCACAATAGACCACTGAATCCTGCCTTATAACTAGGATCATGTGTGTTTGGCAAAGGCAGGTTGGTTAGAAGACATGGATGGATGGATGGATAGATGGACAGATTGATAGATAGACTCCTATCAAGTCACAGTAGTGACAAGTCTGGAAATGGAGAATCTCAAGATCCATCTCAGACATCTAGGGACTTTCACTAAAGTCGATGCTAAATATAAATGCAGAAAAAGCAGAAAAGGAGTATTAAAATTGTGACACCAGTCTCTTCTAAGCAATGGTTCATTTGTGACATGTTGTGAGTAAGAAGGAGTTTACTACTCCGGATCCCTCAGATTAAAAATTCATTCATTCTCCTGGGTAAACCACAAAGAGTAAACACCAACAGCATCAGAACCTTCATAAAAGTTTCATTTAATGGCACTACATCATGGATTAAAACGTGTTTTTAGAGGCTGCAAAGACACCAGTACTCCAGGGCCAAATTTGAGAAACTTTAGCATTAACTTAGGATCTGAAAAAAAAAAAAGGAAATTCAATCTTCCATTATTAAAGCGGTTGAGTTGGTGCTTTGTCATTTCCTCTGCTCTGTCTGAGAACAACAAGCAGATAAATGAGTAAATGCAATGTCTGCTGGGGACAGCGTTGTCTTGGATCCACTTTAAAACACGTCGGATGATGTTGGTCCCCGTTGACGAGACACAATCTGGCCAGAGCAGATGTTTGTTCTGAAGGCTAGGTGGAGGACAGAGCTGTCATGATGTTCCAACAGCAACAAATGCTGCGACTGTTTGCAGACAAAAATAACACAGGGGTCCCTGGCCGGCTTTTTGGCAACCAAAGGCATCAGTACAATTGTGAGCAGCCTTTCAAATGAATGACTCTTCCATGAAGCCTTTGACCATGTGAGAACAACAGAGTATTTTAAAAGTGAGACATAAGCCTGTAAATATGTGTCCAATCTACTGAAATTAACCTTTCAAACCTTTTACAGTCCCCATGTTGACAGTTTTTAAGACTTATATCAACACAAAATGTTCTATAGATTAAACTTTATTTTATTTGTTTGTGCATTATACACAGTGTGTATTCAAAATGCAAAGTTTACACTTCCGGCTAATTATTCAACTTAAATTGTGCTTTTGGTGTCTTAAGCATGTTCTTGTGGGAGTTTTTCTGATAATGGAGGACATATAGAAAATAAAATAAACTCAAAATTGCATTTCTGAGTATTTCTTGATTCAAGTCCTTGTGAATCAGGAGGAAGTGAAATAATCTAGTAGGTGTAACCCGGATCAGTGCCCCACTTGCATTACCAGATTAGAAACACCTGAGCGCTCTTATTTTGGTGGGGCCAGTTCCCTATATTAACATCCGGGTCACACAGCCACTTCCTGTCATCCATGCTCTGGCTGTTGCTGATCTGCTGTGGCTGGCTGCATCTCCTATAGCTGTCGGCTATCTAAACTTGAAACAAAACTCTGTAACATCTTACTGGACTAGTTCTTCGAACAACCACACCTTGAACTAACTACTCTTCGGTCAGGTTTTTGTTCCACCCCCACTTCTATCCTTATGGGAAGAACTTTTTGATCTGCACCATATAGGAATGGTGCATGGTGAGCTACCCACGAACTCTCAATGAAAAACTTGATTTACGAACCTAGGAAAAAGGAACTTCGCAAAAGACGCCATACCCAAAGGAAAAAGGAACTTTGAACACCAAAGACTGAAAAATATCCTTGTGGATCCCTGGACACTCCTTTCTCCACTGTCTCAAATTATTGTTTTGTTATTTGTTTTCTTTGTTTAAATACAGTCAATTGATTGCTTTATCCCTGTGTTGTGTTTTCTATCCACACACTCTGGCTCCATGAGTCGAACAAATCTTCTGTAGGTCAGAGCAAGCTAAGAAAGCGCTACATAGGTGTGACGTAGAAGCTAGTATGGCAAGCCACAAGCTCCTTCGCCGACTAGATCCATGTCCATCTTTGTTTTTCTCATCTGAGCGGGCATCTGGCACCGGTAATGTTAGGCTGGAGGTGTGAGGGGCAGTAAGCTAACAGGACAGAGTGTAAACAAAAGGATGACGGGAAGTGGGGGTAGGCTTACTCCGCCCACAACTCAGAGGCGAATTTCTAATGAACTCCTGCCACTCTGTCAAAACTATTGAAAACAACAGTTTTTTTTATTTTTTAATATGGCTAAAATGGCATAATTATAATTAAAAACAACCACCGGGAACTCTTTGAAAATAAATTAAAAGATGATCAGAGTGGGATTTTAAGTTGGCATAGGATGTTTGTGTAGAAGTAGCAATGAACTCATTCAACAGTTGTCCTTTGTAAAGCTAAAGAACACATTTTTAGACATGATGGCACAGAAAAGCAACAATTTCAACAATTTGCATGTGTGACTAATAACAGTTTTAAAAAGAAAAAGTAAGTTGGAAGAAACATGTGGAATTTTCAAAGTGTTCCAAGTGGTCTATTAATTATGATTATGCTATTATAAGCCAAATTATAAGCCAAAAAAAAAGATGTTGTTTTCTAGGAAATAGTTTATGCAGAGCGGCGAGGGTTCATTAGAAATATTTGTTTAGTTTGTTTTATTTATTTTTTCATACTTTTCTCTCTTTTCTTCTGTACCTTTATTACCCATCTCCAACATCCACATCTCTTCCCTCTTTGCTGTCCAAGAAATTTATGAAAATACAATTAATATATGTAAGGTTTAGCCTTAAATACAAATATAAACCTTGTGTGTCAGACGATTCAGACCCCCCTATTGTACTTGTAAAAAACACACAAGGCCTTTGGCTCTCACCTCTTTGCTCAGCTGCTGGACAGGACAAGTTAGAAAAACAAAGTAAACTCAAATAAAATAAAAAAGGACTGATGTTGTTCGCACCTATTTACGTGCGACCAAGAACATAAACTGATAGAAACTTGAGTTGGCCAAACGTAGTACGTGTTGTTGTTAGTTGCTCATGTTGACCTAAGAAAAAAGTTCAGCACTGGCTGCATGTCTTAAAAAAATGACAAGCTAACAGTCACTTTCGTAAATAAAATAAATAAAAAAGAAAGATAGAAATTTCCCTTCGAGTTTTGGGCGGGACGGTTGGCGCAGACTCTGCTCGCGCGCTCCTGATTCTAAACAATCTGAGTAATTTCAATTTGAGTTTGCTTCATTTATGTCCTCCATCATACAAAATCCACAACATGTTAAAAACAACATTTTCATCAGAATGGGTCTTTAAGTATTATGTGATATCATATTGGCATATTTGGGGTTTTTCAAGCTTCAATTAGATGAATCTTCATCCAGATTCACAAACAACTAATAATTTTCCATCGACTGAGTTTTTTCAATTTTCTTAAACTAAGAGACATGGTATTTGTCTGTAGATGTTGGACATGTTGAACACATTTTTTTAAAAGGTTTTCTAGATAAAAAAAACTGAACCAACCCAATGTCCACTTTAACTAGCTTGACTAGACACACCAACACAATCATTTACTGTTTTCTGCATAGCAATAAGGGGTTAAAGGGAAAGTAGAAAGATGGGAGGCGAAGGTGTACCTCCATCCTGGAGGTAATTACATATTGATCCAAGTCACCGAAGATCTAAACTGTGACACCACGTTAAGTTTTATTTGAAAATGGAGCTTGTCTGTGTTTTTCTTTCTCTGTCCTTTTAAATTATACAGTAACCAGGAGTGGAGAGACAAGATATTCAGGTAATTACGTTTTCATGGAGCCATTTCTCTTCCCTTGTCTCCGTCTTTCAGGTCTCTGTTGTTGCAAACTCAACAATTACTTGATAATTAAACGGTGGAGGTCTTTCTACTCCACTGTTTGCAAAGTCATTCATTCGTTCTACGAGGGAGACTTTTTAAATTACCAAGTCACTCCTTTTCTCCGCCTTCCACGCCAAACTCACCCTCTCTGTCTTTCAGGCTTCTGTCTGTCCAATGATCCAGAACAGCCTTCAGCGTCCCTCTGCTGATGAATTAAAAGTGTTCCTTTGGCACTTTAGGCCTTGGTGGAGGATTCTGAAGGTAGAAAGCAAATCAAAAAAATAGTTTTGTCAAGGGAGAAAGAAAGGCAGAGTCACTCAACCTGAGGTTAGGCTTCTTTTCTTGGAATAACATGATGGACAGTTATTAGCAAAACTTTGAAAGGGTATCTCGCTTAAGATGGATGAGGGAAGGGGTTCTGAGCATTGGAAACTGGAGATGTAACAATTAATTGACTAATCGACGAATCAATTTCTGTACCGACAATCCAACCAGATCAATCTGTCTGAGGCAGATTGTTAATCGAATTGAATCTGATCAATCGAAATTAACCAATGTGGACCATGAATAATGTCGTCAAACACTAGTTGTGATATGTATCGGATCGTTAAAATGAACCATTTTAGGAACAGTCTAAAAGTTGTTCCCATAGAGACCATTTTCCAACAAAACAGATCTTAGGGTGTGAAGTAAGGGCACCGGCCCAGGGTGCACCTTGGAAGTTGGGCTACTTGCCAGCACCTTCCCCTGGTGTGGCGGCACGGATCTCCAAAACCCAGTTTTATAATTGCTCATTAGACATGCTGGCCCAACGAAGGGAGGGCAATTGGGCACCACTGTCCCGGTTCAGTAACATCCTGGTTCACTAACTTGAACAAACCTGCCTGCTCAGGTCTGTACAATCACAGATGTTGTAGATAAGCCTGATGCATGAAATATGTATGCGCCCGTGTTGGCATAGATATGCTTGTGTGCAGTTGCCTATATGTGGACTTGCATAAATACATGTGTGCATATTTATGCAGATAATGTATAAACAGAGTGTGTGTAGATACGTGAGTGTTGTACACAAAAGGACAACCTCAAGCCTCTGAAAATGTCTGTTGTCCATTTTAAAGGTTCCCCTCTTTATGTCCAATGTTTTTGTTTCGTTGGACTCTGGCGTCTTCCACTTTTCTACCCTCTGCCTTCTCTTCTACCTCTTTTTTTTTTTTTAATCTCTCTTTCCTCAACTTAAAAACCAAACCGATGAAATGTTTCCTTAAAATGAAGTTTAGCCTTAAATACAAAAAGGACAAATATGCACCCAGATCGCCAATGAAGTATCAGACTGTCTGGCTGCAGCAAAGAATAAAAATAAATAAACCTAAATTATAAAATGAATTCAAAATGCTAAGATTGTTAATATATATTAATAAAAAAGTTCTTTAAAGACATGCACAAAAATTCAGAAAATGATCAAAAATCTTTTCAAAAATACTTAGATTTGTTATCTAGCAGGCAACTGAAATGATAAACATCCTTGAATTCACAGAAAAAACCCAAGTCTAATTCTCTTTGAAACAAATGTCGCGTGATTGGTCAAAGATTCTTATGTGGGAGTGGCTAACAATTATGCGATAAACCCGGAGAAGAAATGACGCAATCTGGTCCGGAATCTTTTTAAGGAGCCTAACAATACATTTCCTTTCACTTAAATGTTTTTCTAAGTAACTTGTTCCATGATGCATGCAGTAACAAAAGCACTAGTTTGAACTTTTCAACCGTGATAAAGGTTTAAAAGAAACCACAACAGCAGGAGCAGGAGGTGAAGAAATGATAGGTCTGCTATTAAAAATGTGCAGCCCCTTTAAACACAAGTATTTACATGGCATTCCCTCTTTTGTAGTTTCCTTTTGCAATTAAATAATATGTATATGACTTTTTTTTTCTCCAAATCTTATTTCTTTAACATTTTTCAGTGCCTAAATCTCCTTTTTCCATTCTTTAACACTTGGACATTTATTTAAATTGAACTCAAATTCAACAAACGTTGGTTCAGCAACTCAGTTTGAGGTTTATTTTGTGTCTAATGAATGATATAAGTTCACTTTGAAATCTTTTGAAGCCTTTATTCTTTTGGAGATGTGGGACTGAAAAAAAAAAAAAGAAAGGAAAAAAAGCCCTTCTGTGACGCCGTTCTTAATTCTCAGCTGCTTAAGCTTCGTTTTATTGAAAGGTGAATATCCTGCCTTATCTTTCCATTGCCCCATCGCCAAGGCCTAAGCTTCCTTTGTGGCTGTCAGTGCGCCGCATTCTACCTCAGTCCTTCTGCCATCACCCTCCATGAAAAAAAAAAGGTCATGTGAAAAATCTGTCAAAGTTTTACAGTTTCTTCTTTTTCTGACTGCGTTTTTATTTTTATTTACAGGACTTCAGGGTCAAACTGTTGCAGGACGTAAATTCAAGTCAATAAAACTATATATATATATTTTTTTATAGTTGAGTTTTACCTTACAAATACCCTGGATGATGTAAATGTAGATGGTTTTCATTCATGAATGCTTACAGGTGTGCAGATGCTTTTCTTTAAGGAGGTTGGTGGTGGCACAACCTAAACGAGGATGAAAGAGAAGAGTGGCACCTCTTCATCTTTATTTTTTTATTTTTTTTACTGTTTTCAGTTTTAAGCATTAAAATTTAATATTCCTTTCACCCAAAAAATAAAACAATCTCATAAGATGATTTGTTCTCTTGCATAGACAAGCTCCAAGAATCAGTGTTAAAGGCTGGACTAAGCAAAAATTAACAGATCTAAGATGAACAAAAACCAATAAACAACAGGGAATGC
The DNA here is from genome assembly GCF_053564925.1 of Oryzias latipes. Lineage (NCBI taxonomy): Eukaryota > Metazoa > Chordata > Actinopteri > Beloniformes > Adrianichthyidae > Oryzias > Oryzias latipes. Next base: position 9,348,923 of record NC_136238.1, read on the forward strand.
CTGGCAAGGAAAGACACCCAAATCAAACTGGTGACTACTTAAACCACGAACCAATCATTACGGATTTAGATGCCGTAATGATAGGTATTTAGATTGTGATGAAAAGATGAGCTTTGTTGCTCGCTTTTGACCCGGCCTCACTGACTTAGCGGCTGTTACACACCCCATTCGCTCCTCCTGCCACCCTGGTCAGAGCCGCATGTGACAAATTCATACAAAATCCCACTTTTGTTTTCAAAATGGCGGTTTTCATTGGTTTTTATCTCCATAGCAACCATTTTATTTTTGGGTCACCGAGGGGCGCACAACAGGTCAATGTAATTGTTAGGAGAATCGGCAAAAGAAAATTTTTGGATTTCCTTGGCGACATAGTTTTACTTTGTTAAGATTATGATCAACTTTATTAAACTCCGTAGGGAAGTTCTGTTTTTTTTTAAGATTAAGAGTACTATATTAAGTACTACTATATTCCTAATGTGTTTGCATCATGTGTCATATGGTTTCCCTCTGCTTAAGCAAATTATTCCTGCATTACATCTTTATAGTATTACGGTAAAAAGACATTGTGTGAGCAACTGGGGAACAAGTATGACTTTTAATCCCAACATTATTTCCTCAAGTAGCTTCTCAGTGATGCTCGAGGACTTCGTAGGCAACATTTCAAAATCCCCAGTAGGAGTTTACAGTTGGAGCAGGTACTAATGAAAAGTTTTTTTTTTTTTAAATCAAGACGGAAACCTCCTCCTAAGGTCAAAGGTCAGTTGCAGATTTAAGCCGTCGGCGTGTGTGCTCGAACAAAAGCTTTCTTTTCACGTTTTGTGGAAAAATTGTCCTATTTTGCAGTTTGCCAGACAATTACTGTGAAGCTGTAGGTCGTGTGGCCATCCCATAATCATTTTAAAAACTTTCTCTGAGTAGCCTTTTTCGGATCATTTAAACAAGTATAAAAAAAGATACAACCTGCCCACAACAGTACGACGGAGTTTTAGGGCAACCAAGAAAAAAAAATTAGTAAAATTACGGCTTTTTATCTCGTAAATTTAGGAGATAAAAACTCGTAAATTTATGAAAAAAAAAAACTCGTAAATCTACGACATTTTAAGTCGTAAATCTATGAGAAAAAACTTGTAACTTTACGGGATAAAGTTTATGTGGAAGTGAGCATGCAGAGCAGCAGGTGGATGCCGCTCAGCAGCAGAGCAGACCGACTAAACTTAGTTGAACAGGTGAGCTGAATGTTTATTGATAATGTTCCAAATGTCTGGGAGCTCATTAGTTTGATTTGTGATTTATTAAAGTTTTATTTATTGATCGTTGGTTTGCAGGATCTCTGCAGCCCGATGAACCTGTCAGTATCCCGGCAGCTGTCCACCTTCATCCTTTCTTCCTCCACCAAAGACAAGATCTCTACGTCTGTGTGACGCTTCCGTCTGAGGAGGAGCACTTTTTTTGGCATTTTCGACGTTTTAATGCTAATATAACAGACTATTTTCATTCCTCTTTATTGTTTCATGCTGAAACGGGATGCTTCATCTGCAGGAGGGGGCGTATGTAACACTGTTTACTTCCGCGTTGGTGTCCGGCTGACAGGTTTATGACGTAATGTAACAAATGAACTTCAGGTTTTGTGAATGAAAAGGCAGGTGAAGAAAATTTACATTTATGAATATAAAATTTGCCAAAAACAATAATGTATGCTCCCCTTGCATATCTGAAGTTTATTTTGTAAAAAATGTGTTTTGTGTTGTACTTCCGTTTTGTACAATACAATAAAAAAAAGTGTGAATGAGCGGTCCTCTACAACCAAACTTGTCTATGAGCTCCTTATTTTACAAATGAAACTCCTCTTTACCAACACCGAACCCCGGTGATTTTGAGTCACCAAAAGGTTCAGAATCTCTTTGTTTTAAATATATAATCCGGAAATAAAGTTTTACAAAAGGCTCCACATATTTCTTTTTGAAGCTAGGTTCCGATAAACGGACAACTTCTGTGTTTTCTCCTTGTTAATCTATGATTTTTTACCTTACCTACAACTAGTGAACCTCCCAGTACACTAGTTGTAAATGCACACAGTTGGCTCACGTTGCTTTAAACAACCTGCACCTTACTTTCACATATTTATTGTTTTCACATTTTATTATTTATCATTACTTAGAGATTAGGCCTGTTTCTTTGTTGTGCATCTGCACTTTACTGTTGTTCATGTCTACGCACGGGACAGTGAGAAACGTAATTTCGATTCCTTTGTGTGTCAAGCACATGTGAAGAAATTGACGAATAAACCTGACTTTGACTTTGACTTTGATTTTTTCTCGTAAATGTTCAAGATTTTAACTCGTAAATTTAGGAGATAAAAACTCGTAGATTTTCGACTTTTTATCTCCTAAATTTACAAGATGAAATCTCGTAAGTTTACTTAATTTTTTTTTTTTAATTGTGCCACTTTTTATTTTTATTTTTCTTTATTGATTGGAAAGGATTTTTTCAAATTGCAGTGTAATATTAAGTTTCCTTTATAGACTCTCATTTCTTGCCCTGGTTTTTATGTGTCTGGGTTTTTTTTATTTTTATTGTTTTCTTGCTGTTTGTTTTTTCATCTCAGTTGTTGTTCACATGTATGTTGTTTTATGACAAAATCTTTAATACATATGTTTATAAAAAAATAAAATAAAATAAAAATAACTTTCTCTGAGTAACCTCAAAAAACGTGCTTAAAAAAATAAGGTTTTTGAGCGCCACAAGGAATTTTGGCTCCTTCATTGATTTTGACAGTTTCACTTGCTGTGGTGTCATCATTTGGGGAGGAGGGGAGGTGTCACTGACTATGCTGAAAATACCTATATAGTGGGTGAAAATGAGGTGAGCGCACTCAAAGGCGCACTAAGAAAGAAAATTAGGAAAAAAACCTGGTCTATGCAGTCCAGGTCGTAATACATATCTGGCAGAAATACCAGGACTAACAGGACAGCACCTAGTGCAGGTCTACTCAAGTATAAAGCTTCAAAAATATCCAACAAATGTTGGAACTAAACGAAAAGCAAAGGGGAACACAGAATAAGAAAACAGATCGTTACTGCATCTTGCTTTAGCTAAACTGTGGACAAAGATGTAATCATAACCTAGAGAAATTGTTGGGGAAAACCGACTTTTCAGATGTGAGAATCTAGATGACGGAGGTTTTAGACACAGCAGCCTTTTAATTACCAAAGCCACGAGAATCTTGGCTTTTACAATTACGCTTTCTGATGCAACTTTCTGACTGAGTCTTCAGTCAAAGAGCAGATGGAGCGTTCTTGGACACGGCCAATGGAAGAAAAAAAATAAGATAATGAAAAGCTCTTTCCATTAATTTGAAAGTGATGAATTAGTGGGAAATAAATAAAGAATTTAGTCCAATGACATTTAGAAATGTTTAATGAGAACGACTTTGTTTTGCTAATAGTTACAGGGGGAAGAACTATTTTGATCTGCAATGGTTTGTTGAGGACCAATACATTAGTGTTAAAGCTAAGCAAGTTCCCCCAAAGGGGGCTTTAAAAAAAAATAAAATGAGTTCATTTGAAACTGTATAGGATATCCCCTAAAATATGAAATATACAATCAAACACCCAGCATTTGCCACCAATTACCTCACATTAAGGCGCTAAGAGATCAATCTTGATGTCATAATGTAAACCTTAGTCACATGCACCTGTGCGGGAGGTAGACCCTATGGATAGTGCGTGTTTTCCGGGCCTGTGGAGGGTTATTATGATGAGCGTCCGCCTCTTAAAGGAGCGCAGAAGTGTCTCAGAATTCCTTTGAGGGTTGTATGATCCATGAAAAGGGATTATACCATATCGTGAAGATGTTGTAGAGGCCGATTAGCACAGGTCCATCTGCGGTAAGTCTCCGTTGTGTTGTGCTGACAAAAAAAAATAGAACATCAAGCAGAATGTTTACATTGCCTCAGTCATGCCTGCGTCTTACGTCCATCCGTCCGCAATTCAAACTTTACCCCATATTTACACAGATTTTTGCTGCAACATTGACATGTCGACAGACTGGGAATAAAACTCTTGCGTAAAGCTCAGACATCAGTCGTGATGGAGGCGACGTAAATATTCCGATTGATTAAAAAAAGTTCAATTTTATTGTGTCAGAACACCGTAATGGAGATGCACTGCAGACGGAATAGTGCAAATCAGCCTTTAGGCAGGAGTTCCATTTCAGTCCATTGACACATTTATGTTGTGGCAAAAAGCTGGAGAAATGGGAAACCACTCCTCCAGGAACCGGGGCGAGAGGGGCGACGGACTGGAGACGCAACGGAGACTGTGTAAACTTACTGACAGTAAAGGGACGGACTCCCCACGAAATGCAAGGGGGACGCAACACAAACGGACTGGTGTGAATCCAATGTGAGGTGAACACAATTATGACGTACTGATGATGCCGTCATGCAGAGGCTCATGCCAACTTCTAGTAAGGTGCACGTACCGACCCCTTACTGACCGTGCACGCTCATTCAAACCCACGGGTGGTGTAAATGATACAAAGGTGCCCATGGAAAATAATGTACATTTTCCTTCTACGTCTCACTGAGCGGTCCACGACCTTGATGCATCCTGAGGGCCCTGTTCAGGTTTTACTACGGCTTTAGGAATAAAACAGGGCTCTAATGTTTGATACCACTTTTTTCTTTCTAAAGTTTTTCCTTTTTTCTTTTTCTGTTTCTTTTACATCTTTTTAAGTACTTCGTCACCTTCTGCTGCAGCTCCAGGAAAAACAGTGAGAAGGAAGTTTTTATTTGTTGGTTGATGTTAATCAGGTGATGTTGTGGTACTTTGTGCATTTGCTCGTGTTTCTGTTGGTCCGCTTCAAAGTTGATTTGTAATCATCACAGCTGCCTCCACATCTTTGATTGCTTCTCAATATTTTTAACACCTTGGTCTTAATTTGTTTCCTCGTCAGACTTTAAACTCACTATGTGTTGCTTTGGGTCTAATTTTTGGACTTGAGAGTTTGTTCATCTTTACATATTTAGGTGTTGTGCACTTAAAACAGAAGTTTGTGCCCATGTTCTTTTTCTTGGCTGCAAATTGAAAGAAAAGCAACAAAAGAGGTTTGTTTTTGCTGATCTTATCCTGAATGAAGCGCATAACTAAAAAAGTTGTAATGGATTTCAGGAGAAGGCCACCAAAGCGCCAATGACCATCAACCATGCTTATGTGGAGATGGTGATAGGTTCCTCTCCAACCAGCTGGCCGGGAAAACTCAGACCAACTTCCTTCCACAAACTGAAACGAGCACATGTCTCACCCCCTTTTTCACCGAGGCGCCATCAAATATCAGTGTGGCATGAAGACTGCAGCGCCCCCTGCCAAAAGACTCTGCAAGGAGGCCAGACCACTGATGCCCCACTGCTCTGCCCCATACTGATAGAGCCTAATGCCTTAAGGGGGAAGGTTCAGAAGCTTCCAGGCCCGCTCCATAAGACTGGCAAACAATTTCATCCACCAGGCTGTCCGGATGCTGAACACCATCCGCTACCTGCCATCTGCCCCTGGACCTTCACTCTGCACCACCTCAATAAATGGCCATCAAATCTGATATTTGTACTTTTCTGATTACTTAAAAAAAATCATTTTTAGATAAGTTAGATAAATAAAATAGATTAGACATATAATCACCTGGAAATAAAAAAATATATATAAAAAAGGACGTAGGAAATAGCTCTGCCAGCCGTCGAGCCAGGCGACAACAGCAACATTCATCCAACCATACACCTATAAATGATCACACAAACTAATATCAGCAACGCAAACAGCAACTACAATTGACACAGAGTAACTGCAGCAAAATACGATTATCATTGCACATGAAACCAAACCGCAGGATGGTTATTTCCTTAGTTGTGCCAAAGTGCGGTCCTCACATTTTCCCAGAGCGGGTCCATGTGGGTGAGGATGTTCTTGGGCTTGCAGGGTCTCAGGTTGTAATCTGGATGATGACTGTCCCAGAGGATGTTCGCTGCTTTCCTCCTGCTGCGCTGTTTAAAAGATGGTTTCCATGGATGGGAATTTACAGCAATGATTCTCATTCATCTTTGTGTTGTGCGTGTTTTTTTTTATATACATGTATCAGAGTATGTACAGCGAATTTCAATTCAGACAACTCATTTATCATAGGAGTTTTGTTCTAAAAATTACCCGTGATCTGGGAAGTAGGCTTATAGATGTTTTAAAGCTGAAAAACCCCTCACTACAAACTTTCTACACATTTCTCATAAAGAAATGAACGTTTTCACACTTTTCTCTCTTGTTTAAACTGTCAAAGTTCAAATCTTCACAAAAAAATAAATCCATTTTTATAAAATAAAAAGATTGAGATTGAAAATGTATTTAAATGTGGCAAACTGAACACATTCTGTAAAGGAGACACCGCAGGGGGGTTTGAGCAGGTCAAAAGCCAATAGGCACGTTAAAAAGAAAAGAAAGAAAGAAAAGCGAAATTACTCTGGAAAAAAAATCAGGGAGAGCGTGAAAGGTGAACCGCAGTATGTCGAGGAGAAATGTAATCCACTCAAAACACACCAACTTCAGTATTTTTGCATTTATTTTTTTTATTTTAAAATGTATCTAACAAATACAGAAATATGCTAACGAGGAAAAAAAAAATCATTAAACTATGTGTTCTGATTTGATTTAAATATCTAAGCTTTTGGGCGAATTCCGCCATTTAAAGGGAACGGTGTCTCATAACTTTTGATGAATGTTTAGTTTGAGCCGCCCTTTAACTTCAGTCAAAATAAATAAAGTAGTTTTTTTTTTCTCTGAGTGAAAAGGATCACATTTAAAGGCAAGCCAACATCTAGCCAGCCCCACTGTGGGGTGCATGTTCAGCTCATTTCAGTTCCGTGCAGTGAGGTTCACAGCCGGTGAGGCACTGACATCATCAGTCAGATTTTCAAACACATGAACCCCACAGAGTAACTTATTCACCATTTCATTGGCAAAAGTTAAAGTTAGACTTCATAATTTAATTTCAACGTGTTTTATCTATTTAAAAACTCTAAAAAAAAAAATAGAAAAAACACGAAAATTGTTATTTTTGAATGACTTTTACTTATAAATGAAGCCGATGCGCCACTCGTTGAGAACCATGGATAATCTGTTTGTAGAAGTTTTCCTTTTTCTTTCTTCACTTTTAAAAGTCTCTCAATGGAGATCACTGCCAGAGACGTCTCTAACAAATGTCTGACTTCAGACACGTAATCCTCCATTTAGGAAATTATGCTAAACAATATTAAAGAATAACTGGACAGCTGCTACCACTAACTCTGTTGTTCTTTAGCTGCGGTGTCACATTCTTTAGGATCACCAGCGCCCTCTGCGTTGAGGCAGGCGTACTGCGGGCCTCACCTAGTGCATTTGTAATGTAAATTTTAGTAGATTAAAAAAGACTAAACGGGTCACAAACGGGCACGGGTTAATTTGGTTTATCTATTTTTAGGCGATATTTCTCCCCTGACAGCACGTCACTAGTACATCTATCCACACATCTATCTTCTCCTTCTATCTATTTCGTTTATCTTTAAAGCTTTATGTTGAATGTGCATCCGAACATTAGCCTCTACATTTACCAGGCACTGGTTTGTGCCCGCATTTTTTTTATTGTTTTGTACCAGTCGATTTGTCCATCTATCCATCAATCGTTATTTTTTTTTTTTATTTGACGGGTTTATGTTTTTTTATTTTGTATTTTTGAGTTTGTGTGCTTTTTAGTAATTTTTTTCTTGTTAATTCTGGTTTTTAGCGGGCCACCATGTCTGAGGGGGCAGTCACGGCATTTGAGGAGCATCATCCTTGTTTAAAGGAAGGAGAGGCATACTTCCAGGGAGTTTGGCGTTCTGGGAAGGGGGGAGGGGGGGTAGCAAAGCTGGAGCAGGAGAGTGGAAGAAATTATAGAAGCACTGACAGATTAACAACATAATGGGGGCAGGTTGACTGTGTCATCAATGCTCCCGCAACCATGAAAAGGTTAAGAGCGTCTCAGAGATTATGTGCCATTTAGGAAAGCTGAGGCGGCTCGGTGCAGTTTGCTCTCGCCTGGCGGATCAGTTCAGAACCAGTAGATGGAAGTCTGCACTCTCCCTCCGAAGGCTGTGTGTGTTCGCCATCTTGAATCGTAATGTCAGTACAGAGACATTACACTGGAAGTAATATGAATGTCGACTTTGAAAAACTAGTTCTACTTAAAGTGCTTAAAAAAAACAACACGTGGAGTTCACTTGCTTTAATTTGACAACTTTTTTTATCAATGTTTTTTTTGGGGGGAGGGGTTTCTTTGCACTTTTGATATGACTGTGTTTATGAGTTTTTCTATTTCTATGAAAAGGTTCAAAATTAAAAAACAATAACAGAAAAATTTAATTTGAAAGAGGCCATATACTTTTGCTAGTTTTGGAATCAAGGTCATGAGTGGCAAATCTATCTTTTGTAAATGTAATAAAAAAGAAAACATTCAGTCCTGACTGTTTTTTTTTCTCTCTTTTTGAACATCATTCGATTAGAGTCATTATAAAATAAATAGTTTCCATGCATTTTAACATGACAAAGGTGTAAAATTTGTGTACTTTATCTCAAAGTAGACCTTTCAAAAGAAACCTTCCTTTGGATGATCTCATCAAAAGGATCATTTCAAAAAGTTAACCACTACATTTCTTCATTTAAATTCTTTTTTTTTTACACTAAAGCAGCAAAACTTTAGCTTCCTCATTAAAACTTAAAACTTAAAGTGTCTATATCAGGGTTCACCAACCTTTTTGAGACCGAGGGCTATTTCATGGGCACTAAGTGGTATGAAGGGCGCCACTAAAAACCTCCTAGCCCCCCCCCCCAAAAAAAAAAAAAACAACACAATTTGAGGACTTCCTTTTGTGTGCCCTATTTTTATTTGCTCATTTTACACACAAAAACATGCATGAATTTTCTAGACTCGCATTACGGGGGGGGGTCAAACTCAGTTGCAGAGGGAGCCTAAATTCAAAACAGACTTTAGGTTGCAGCCGAACAAGATAAATATTTATTGAACACACTAAAGCTAAACTTTTAAACCTTTAAAACTTTAACTTAATTTTAACTTTTTAAACATAAATGTAAATAAAAACAGACAGGAATATTAATCCTCACATTAATGGATTACTCAACCACCTCAACCTCTTCTCAAAATCTTTACATTACATGAATCATAAGAATGTCCAGAAATTGTGTAATTTATTTGATCTATTTAAACTTTTGTAATAGACCCTTACTTTTATTGATTATTTTTTAAGTTATATTTGTTTACATATTTGGGTTTACTTTGTCTACCTTTATCTCAGAATTGATATTGTTGTCATTGACAGACATGCCGTGGTTGTTTGTTGAATATTTGCTTCAATAAAAAAAAAAAAAAAAAGATTTTTTTTTTTGGGGTGCATTCCCTGCGGGCGCCACAAGGGGTGCTCGCGGGCGCACTGGCGCCCGCGGGCACAGGGTTGGTGACCCCTGGTCTATATCATGCTTTCCCTAAGCCTTTCAGCGTAAACAATATCAATATTTATATGATAATATATATCGTTTGGCGCACTAAAGAAGGATTTTTTTATTATATATGAGTTATTTTCGCAGCCAATATTCCAACTCGGAAGTAAGACAACTCAATGGCATATCCTTTAGCGTGTCTGCGTTTCGCCCAGGAAAACAAACAACAGTCAAATTTTTTCAGAGATGAATGTACATTCGTTCATCTTCTAATGCATTTGTTCCCTTTTTTGGGTCATGGGACTGCCGGAGCCTATCCCGGCCACTTGTCGGTGAAGGCAGGGGACATCATGGACAGATCAGCAGTCTGTTGCAGGGCCACAATCACAAACCTATGAAGCATGTTTTTGGATGGTGGGAGGAAGCCAGAGTTCCCGGAGAAAAGCCACGCAGGAGAACATATAAACTCCACACAGAAAGGTCCTCCATTGGTGTTCTGTTTCAGTTCCCCCAGCTGGGACTTGAACCAGGGGCCTTCTTGCTGTGAGGCAAGAGCGCTAACCAATCCGCAATTATTCATTTCCCCTTCATGGTTAATTGTCAAATGTTTGGCATTTCCGTGAATTCAAAGGGACGCCATCCATTGGTCACTACTGAGTCCCTGATTGATCAAGGTTTGACCTGGTTTAACTTGCAACGTGAATTCAATAGGTTTTGTATTTAGAGCCCCATAATGGTCCTAAAAACTTTCATACATACGCGTGAATTTAAGAGTTAGGAAAGAGGAGGCCTCTTTTTACGCATTAACTTAAACTTTTTCTTGGACGTGGACGCTTAAACCGTTAACACGTCAACACGTCCACACACCCCTGCTACGGTTTCCTCATAAGGATCCTCAACAGCTTTTCCAAAAACTGTAACACATCCAAAACCATTAGTATCAAGATCCTCTTGGAGAAACTTTGACTCCTTCCACTCACTGACTGTCTGTCCCTGTGTGAATTTAGAAATTTAGGCCTCATAAGCTAAACCTCCCACTGTGAGGAAATTCTGTCTCAATTGGATACGTGTTAAATTTCAATTAAACACATTGCGTGTCCCCCGGTTGGTTTACGTCAAACTTCACATGATTTTTTCTGGACACTTATAAAAGAAAATAATAATTAAAAAAAAAAAAAAAAATCTTTGATTGAGTTATTTTTAAAGGGTGGGTGAGCAGCTACCCCTCCCAATCACTTCCATCATTCGGGGTGTAATTGGATGTTATATTTGACTATTCATTATGGCTGCCTCCCAAATCTGTGCTCCCCATATGGAAAGCGCACTAAGCCAATGAGGATTCAGTTTGATGAGATTTCCACCGGGCTCCTCATCTCCATATGACCTCCTAGGCCCCCCAACAACAACTCCCTCCAGCCTAATTCTATGTTAAGCTGCATCATAACAAATTGAAAAGCACTTCTGCAGCGCCCCATGCAGTCAGCCAGAGGGGAATACCCTCCGAGGCAAACAGGGCATGTATGCTTACAAACCTTCATGAAAGGCCACTCTGGTCGACACAGATAAGAAAAATGAAGAAATGATGTGAAGTAAGGCGGATGAGAAGCACTAATTCCTCCCAAACGCAGCGTGCATCACCATAAAATGTCCTCAAACAACCTGTCAAGATCCTCAAACACTGTTAATTGTGTCCACTGTAAAACACTGACTCACATTTCTGCGAGCTGACCAGGGAGAAAAAAGATATTACTTTGCAAGTCCTGCATGGAACCCAAATCTGTCAAGAGGGCTTGATAAGGACCCCCTTGTATTTTGTCTTGTCCCTTTCTGCTTCCTGCCTTCCTTCCTCACCAGCTCTCATCTGCGCAGGGCTCTAAAATAAGAAATCCCTCTCTGCAGATATAATTAATCACTCTGGGAGAACAGGGCGTGTAATTATTTAGGTTACCACAGAACTCCAAGAACCTCCCCCACCTCACCCTGCCTTACTCAGCGTGGAGGCGAGACTGTTAGGAAACACAATCCTGAGTGTTTTGCTGCGTCGTGGCATGAATGTACAACATGCTTTCAGCTGTTTTATTCGTTTGGGTAGTTCCCTGGGATCAATAAACGCTCCATTTTTGCTTTACTAAGCAAATACAATTCATCCCAAGCAACAGCATGCTGTTTTAAGCTCTGCTTTGTTTATTTATTGATAATAAATCTACAAGAAAGAAGGGAAAACATGAAAATTGACGAGTAACATCTTCCACAGGATGAAGATTGTTTTCTAAAGGTTAGCAGGAAACATCTTTTGTCTAAAAATATAATGGCCGGTAAACTGCACTTTAACAATACAGAGGCCATTTTCTGTGAAAATTTGAGCTAAATCACTTAAATTGTCAGCAAGAGTGAAAGGAAAGCTGTAAAAGACTGTGGTGAGAGAAGCCATGTCTGTTTAGAGACAGGAGGCGGAGCTGGAGTTAGAAGAGATGCAGATGTTTCCCTTTGGTAGTGACAAGGATGAATCCGGAGTGAATCCATCAGAGAAACAGATGATGGTAGACGTTTTGGACATAAAGGCAGGGAAGCGGAAGGAGATGTTCGGAGACATTGAGAGACGGCACTGAGATGATGCTGGTAAAATGATGCTGGGGTTGGAGCTACCAGGAAGGAGATCTTGAGCAGTGGTCTCAGACTACAGGACTCGGGGGCCAGCCTCCTGCTGGTTTCAAGAAACCCTACCTCATCTGCTGCCAATTACCAAATCAGGTGTTTAGCCGCTGAGGACCTATAATGGCAGGTTGGTTAGAAAACATGTATGACATCGGCCCTCAAGGCTTGGAGTTTGATGCCCCTGGTTTAGAAGAAGACCAAAGAGACGGCTCATGGATGTAGAGGAGGAGGGCATTCGCGGGGGTTGGTGTGAGCGAGGTAGATGAATATGATATGGTTAGATTGAGGAGGATGATTTGATTTGACAAGTCCTAGAGGAAGCAGCCAGAGGAAATAATGTCAAGCACATGCAGGTGGTCTTTTAATTGTGATTTAATTATATTCTGTTTTTAGCCACTTTTTTTTTTTAAACTGTGTCGTTTCTAGGATGTAGTTTCTTAGATCACATCTTTAGAAAGTCACCTCTGAGTTGTGGACTATTGGCTCGGAAGTAAGCCTCGGCTGATATCCCATCGTTCCTTTGTTTACACTCTCTCCAGCTAGCTTACAGCCCGCAACCACTCCAACCTAACATTAGCGGTAAGGGGAAAATGATGAGTTATATTGGAGCTATCTAGCAGTAAAGTTTGAAGCCAAATGTCAGCTCAGGATGAGGGAAACGAAGACGTACATGAATCTATATGTCTACAAGTGGATACATCGGACTAGAAGGGACCAGGAAGCTTGTGTCCTGCCCATTTTAGTTTCTATGTCACAACTCAGAGTTTTTTAAAACAGCATTTTTTTCTTTGTCTGATTCACACTGATTCATGTAAAAAAATATGCAGTAATGCAATTCTATCAATAATTGTACATGTCTTCCATCATCCATAAGTAACACAAGAACATGTTGAAATACCATGTCCTGCAGTGTGTTTTGAGCATCGGGGCGTGGAAGGCTGGTAGCAGCGCATTTCAGGCGTTGCTGCAGGTCCAGAGTTAAAATATTTGAACTTTGGTAAAGAAGATGCATCAACCAATCAGGGACTTAGCTTTGGCAGGTCACTTATTGATGATCAGCAAGTGGAGTCCAAAACTAACATGGAGGAAAAGCTGATCGTTCTTGTGAATCTGACGTTTGAACTGTATTCAGCACGAATGCAGCATTAACGATCCCAAATGATTGCAAACATATTTATAAAGATAAAATAAAAAACACACACACACACAAGAGGAATCCCCATTTATGTAAATTGTTTGAAATTTTGCAACAGACCGCCTCCCCTGAAGCTGCTTCAATGACCCACATGGGACTTTGACATCATTGTTTACACTCCATTTTGCTTTAAGTTCTTAAAAACAGGACAGTTTGACATTCATTCCAATATAGTTTGACTTTTATTTTTGTAGGACGTCGTTGCTCTTTTGGACTTATTTTTATGATATTATTGCTTTTATGATCCTGGATTTAAATGGTCGTTTTATTTATTTTCATTTTATTGCTTATTTGTCCCTTTGTTTTTATGATCCCACAGCACTTTGTGCAATCTGAGGTTGTTGGAAATGTGCCATGGGAATAAAAAAACTGACATTAATCATTTCCTACGCGACCCATTTGATTAGTTGAGCGGTCTGGGACCTCAACAGGATTTTGAACTAAAGCAGATACAAGAGGAAAGATCTTTTTCTTTGATTCACGGTAACATCTAAAATCAGATTAGCTTTCTCAGAGTCCTTTCTTCTAACGTTAAGTGTAAAACCACAGTTTCCAAATTCTAACTTATCCATAAACTCCTCAGTAAGTTCTCAACGCATCTGAACTCATTTGTTTCACTTTCAAAAAGTGGAACAATGCATACATGAAGAGAAAGTTAATTTTTAATTAAGGTCCTTGGTCTCCTGGATCACGGATTACTGCCGAAAAGGGCCACAGTTGGGCAGCGTCCTGTCTGATGTGGTGATGAGAAGTGTGGGAGCTCCACAGGGCACTGTGCTCTCCCCCTTCCAGTTCATTTGTACACCAGTGACTCCCAGTAAAATTCAGAGTCATGTCATCTCCAGAAGTCCTCTGACGACTGTGCAGTTTGTTGGCTGCATTAATGGTAGGCAGGAGGAGGAATACAGTGAACTTGTGGATGAATCTGTGAGGCGGCTGGAGTAAATCACCTGCTTTACAAGAACCTGGGAGTGAAAATCGACAGCAGACTGAGCTATAAGACCACACTATCCTGTTCACTCTTCCTGTGTACAGGAAGGCCTGCAGCACACTCTACTTTCTGAGAAAACTGAGGTCCTTCAATGTGTGCAGCAAGATGCTAGCATTCCGTTCTTCTCAGTGGTCTGCCCGGGGGGCACACACAAAGACAGGCTGGCTCTGTAATTGGGTGCAAAATTGACACCTTCGAAGCTCTGATGGAAGGGAAGACTTAAAATAAACTTGTATCCATTATGGACAATCCTGAGCATCCTTTCCCATCCTGTACATGATGGACAGCGGAACGCCTTTTCCAAGAGGCTAAGGCAGCTTTCCTGTCACACCCACTGCTCTGGGAGATCTTTCCTACCTCGCTCCATTGGACTTTAGATCTCATCATCTTTTTGCCATAGGTGAACTCATTTGATGTTTGTGTTTTAAAAGCTGTTATCTGACTGATTGCTTCCCTGATTGTCACTCATTGTTTGTTTCTTATTGAGCCTGTATGCGGTCACTGCAACAACCACATTTTCCAAGCTGGAATCAATAAAGTATCTTTTTCTTGGACTTGGAACAGGCGCTATGTGGAAAGACCAACCAGACGAGTAAAATGTGCAACTTTGCTGGAGACCAAATAGCTACCAACTCTCATCATAGTACATCCAAATGTAAAAAAGCAGCATAAAAGGGTTCTGCAGAGCCTGAATATACCCAAGTTGTTTGTTTCTGTCAGTTATACTCACCATGCGAATCATAAATTATTATTATATAAAGGCTATTTGTGTACATTGAATTGCTGTGATATGAATACTTTTTATATTTTGCAACTATAGTGGTGGGCGAAATTGTTGGTACCCCTTACTTAAAGAAAGAAAGTGCACAATGGTCACTGAAATGACTTGAAACGTTCAGAAGTAACAATAATTTAAAATTTAATGAAAATTAAATCATCAAAATCAGCCATTAATTTTGAGTTGTTGATTAACAGAATAATTAAAAAAAAAAAAAACTAATGAAATAGGGCTGGACAAAAGTGATGGTACCCATAACTTAATATTTTGTAGCACAACCTTTTGAGGCAATCACTGCAATTAAACGGTTTCTGTATTTGTCAATAAGCCTTCTGCACCTGTCCACAGGTATTTTGGCCCACTCTTCATGAGCAAACTGCTCCAATTGTCTCAGGTTTGACGGGTGTCTTCTCCAAATGGCATGTTTCAGCTCCTTCCACTGATGTTCAATGGGATTCAGATCTGGGTTCATAGAAGGCCACTTCAGAATAGTCCAACACTTTTCTCTTAGCCATTCTTGGGGTTTTTTGGCTGTGTGTTTTGGATCATTGTCCTGTTGGAAGACCCATGACCTGCTACTGAGACCAAGCTTTCTGACACTAGGCAGCACATTTCTATCCAGAATGCCTTGATGATCTGGAGATTTCATTTTACTTTGCACAACTCCAAGACACCCTGTGCCAGATGCAGCAAATCAGCCCTAAAATAGAACTGAGCCTCCTCCATGTTTCACAGTAGGGACATTGTTCTTTTCCTTTTATGCTTCATTTTTGAGTCTGCCAACATAGAGCTGATGTGCCTTACCAAGAAGCTCCAGTTTTGTCTCATCTGTCCAAAGGACATTTTCCTAGAAGCTTTGTGGCTTGTCAACATGCATTTTTGCAAATTCCAGTCCCGCTTTCTTATGATTTCCTTTCAACAGTGGTGTCCTACTTGGTCGACTCCCATGAAGTCCACTCTGGCTCAAACAACGACAAATGGTGCGATCTGACACTGATGTACATTGATCTAGGAGTTCACCTTTAACTTCTTTGGAGGTTGTTCTGGGCTCTTTGGATACAGTTCCAACTATCCGTCTCCTCAATTTGTCATCAATTATCCTCTTCCAGCCACATCCAGGGAGGTTGGCTACTGTCCCGTGGGTCTTAAACTTCTGAATAGTATGTGCCACTGTGGTCCCAGGAACTTCAAGCTGCTTAGAGATGGTTTAATAGCCTTTACTTTTACGATGTTTGTCTATAATTTTGTTTCTAATGTCCTGGAACAATTCTCTCCTTGGCTTTCTGTTGTCCATCCATGTTCAGTGTGGTACACACCTTTTCACCAAACAGCAACGTGACTATTTGTCTCCCTTTAAATAGGCAGACTGACTGATTATGGGTTTGAAAACAGCTGTGATGTCAATTAAAGGACATACCTGAGTTCATCATGACCCCATGGGCAATTAGTCATCAGTCTTTTATGGAGGTAGCATCATTTTTGTCCAGCCCTATTTCATTAGTTTGTTTTTAAAATAATTCTGTTAAACAACTACTCAAAAGTAATGGCTGATTTAGTTCATTTAATTTTCAATTAATTGGGCGTTTCAAGTCATTTCAGTGAGCATTGTGGACTTTCTTTCTTTAACTGAGGGGTACCAACAATTTTGTCCACCATTGTATATAAGAATACATCTTGATATTATATAACCCAGTAATTTGATGGACACACCGTTGATGTGAGACACTTTGTAAGAAGATACACTACACGTTGGTTCAGATCTGTTGCAGACCTTTTTTTTTTCTTGTTGACATGATGGAGGAAACTGATCAAAGACAGAAAGTCGAGTGAACACGACAAAGATCTGCAGCAGCAATGCTCTTTGTTTGACTCCCAAAAGGGTGGAGAGAGTGTTCACACAGGCGCCGTGATGTCACCTACAAAAGGGGTCAATATCTTTAAGGCTGCTTGGGGTCATTCTGGCTGCACGGTGGCGCAGTGGTTAGCGCTCTTGCCTCACAGCAAAAAGGCCACTGGTTCAAGTCCCGTGGGTTTTCTCCGGGGACTCCGGCTTCCTCCCACCGTCCAAAAACATGCTTCATAGGTTATTTGGTCAAACCAAATTGTCCATAGGTGTGAATGTGATTGTGCATGGGTGTGTGATATGTGTGACCCTGCGACGGACTGCCTTCGCCCTTAAGTGGCTGGGATAGACGCCGGCAGCCCCATGACCCCGAAGAGGACAAACGGAAGAAGATGATGAATGAATGGGGTCATTCTGATTAACCACATGGACACTTATAGTTTAAAGCTTTTTTCTCTTTGTTTGTTTTCTTGTTGATGAATTGTAGTAAATAACTTTCTAGCCACACACTGTTTTATAGACGTTTTCCTCCTCTAGGTCACCAGTGGATTGCTCAGTACAGAATAAACAAATAGTCCTTCGAGAAAAAAAACAACAATTTGATCTTATTAGAATTATCAGACCAAATTGAATTCAAACAATTTAATCTTTTTAGGATCTGTTTTGCAGCACATTGGGATGAGTCCAGCTGTGATTTGGCACGTTACATGACTCTGAATTGAATGTTATTGCTGTGGGAGACGCAACTATGTGTTTGCAGTTTTCCTCTGCTGGTCTCATTTGTTGAATATAAAATGGCTTGTTAAGCTGTTGTTGACATAGTGGTCTACTATCAAGATGCATTGGAGGATGGATAACTTTGCACGACGGATGACGACAGCAATGTCTATTGACATCATGACAATTAGCTGTCTTGGGCTGCTTCTCCTTTTACACCAGCAGATAAAGCTTTGTCCAAGCGCAGCGGGATATTTGTCAAACATTATTGAGATAGTCAAAGGGAGAGGCGGGACTGCCTTGTCTCTCTTTTCCTCCGTGGCACGTCTCAAAAGCAATCATGCCGCTTCCCCCTCGCTGATAAGTTCAGCATCAGTTCAACAAAAGATTAGCACAGCTCGCTGAGCACAGCCTGGGAGGCGGTCCTGGCCGGTTCCAAATTAGCCCGATTACAGGGAACCTCAGCTAAAATCCCCCCAGTACATGATCTCAGCGGCCCCTTTAGTAAGTTAGTATTGTGCAGCATCAGCGGGAATGCCTTCAGCAGCCAACGAAGGGGAGAGCAAGGCCAGCAGTGCAGGAGCTGCCAATTGGATGGCAAGAAAGTCCAAATGAGAAATGGCAGCACCTGTCAGAAAGTTGATTGAGTGATGCTCTCTAAAGGGGTGGGGGTGGAGGTGGTCTGATAGCAGACTTTCTTTATAGAGTTATGCTCCAAAGATGGAGCATTACAAAGCCTGCGTGTTTAGACATCACATGTCGACATACATTTAACTAAGTCCCCTGATGAGACGTGTTATAAAGCTGGTGTTGTGTTGCAGTCCTGCACTTTAGAGTGGACTCGCATTTTTCCATGCAGGCACTTTGTGAAGCCAGCAACTCATACACGAATGTTAGTGGAAGACTCCATGGTAGGGGTTATTTTTCCCATTGTTTAATGCTACGTTCACACCAGTCACATGACGCGGGATGAAGAACCTGATATTTAGACTGAAGAGTTGCTACCTGATACTAGCTCATGTATCCACAGTTGGAAGAGATTTGGTGCAAAATATCAAAGTGGTTCAAATTTCAGGAATTTTGCTTCAGTCTTTTTCTGTCTCAGCTCTATTCCAATATATGGAAGACTTGGTGTGACACAATCTGACCAGGCCCAAACCACAATTATTAATTAATAATTTTTTCCTCCAAGAAAAATAGTTGGGATCACTGTGAATAAAAATGACACCATCGGTACATCACTACCAAATCCAGGTACCTGATTGGTAAATGTTCAACTGGTTCAAGCTCAATGGCCTTGTATAGAGTATCTGCCCTGTGACTGGAAGGTCATGAGTTCTAATAATCCAGGCCGAGTCACACCAAGGACTCTAAAAATGGGACCCAATGCCTGACTGCTTGACACTCAGCACTAAGGGTTTGGATTGGGGGTTAAATCAGAGTATACTTTTTTACCCCGAGCGCGGCTCACTGCTCCCCCAGGGGTTGGGTCAAATGCAGAGAACACATTTAACACACCTAGGTGACAGATAATGGGACTTTTAACTTGAACTTTTTTTTTTTTACTTTCAGCGCACGTTCAGTTGTAAAGAAATTGTGTAGCTACCCATGGGTGCGAGAGGTTTGATCGTCGAAATGCGTGTTTACATAGATCAGGGACGGGTGACTTGTAACAATTCTTGTATATTTGCCAGCATACCCTGCTTTGGCATGTTCTAATTGGCTGGACACACCTGAACCAGGTAATCAGTAGTCATAACTAGGACTTGGATATCTGGAAATCATGCAGACACACCGGCTTTCATTGGACGTGAACGCAGATAGGCTATCTCATGGCTAAACTACAAAAAAACAAAAAACAAACAAATAAAGTCCCACTTGACTCTCAGTCCTGTTCAGAACTGTTGGAGTGGATGGAGTTAATAGGGCTCAAAGTACCCATCCCAATGTAGGGTTCGTATTTGCAATTTCAGAATTCTATGGGTGACAGATTTTTCCTCCATGGATTGTACCAAAACTTTCCCTTCTTGGGTAAGGTTGACTTAACTTAAGAAGCCAGATCAACTCGTTATTCAACCACTAGGGGGCATGATACACAAGTAGGTTAGTTTTCAATAATTCCAATATAAAATTTCTTGACTTTACAATCACAAACAACATACTCTGGCCCCAATTTATTTAGATTTAATAACTGAGTATTAGATGGAATGTCTGGTTACATGAAATTCCAACTTTACAAACTGAAGCATGGTTTTTAAGACAACCTTTACAATTTTTGGATTTTTTTCAGGAAAACCAACAACTTTTCTGCTGGTTTTTGTAAAAACTCAACTTTCGTTATGTTTACTCTATTTTTTAATGCAAACATTGTAAAAACTGATTTGTGACCAAACAAAATTGGTTATGGCATTAAAATATTTATGTAATTGAATCAAATCAAAAGCTTTTTGAATTGAACCCTTTCATTCCTGAATTTATCTCCATAAATATTCTTCATTGTTTTTTTTTCTATTCAAAGTGATGCTAAATTAGATGCTAAAGACCTACATAGATCCAGTTGTCAAGTAGATGCATCAGTATGAAGCAGAGCAGAGAGCTTGTGGCTCGCCTAGCATATTTTCTATGTCACAAAAGAGATTTTTTCATCTGCTCCTGATTCACAAAAATTTGAATGATGGAATACTCAGAAACACTGTTTTAATCTTAATTGTGTTTATGTCCATCATGACATAGATGCTACAAGAACATGTTAAAAACTAATTTTTCATTGGAGTCGGGCTAAAAATATCGAACTGGGTTTGGAGAGAAATAATAAAAAAAAAAGTGATAGTTATTTGCAGTCAGATTATTCGTTTATTGGGTATTTATTTGGTGAATCTGGTGAAGTTTTTTCTTTTTTCTTTTCAGCATTGAAACAATAAGGGTGATTGCCGATGCTCCAAACGCAATTTCGATGTTTTAATGACAGTGACAAATAAATCTTGAATCTTGAATTGAAAGTCAAAACAGTGTGGAAGTACATTTAACCCTTGTGCTATCTTGGATGACCCCACCCTTACCCCACCCTTACTTTGTTCTCCCTACCATGACAAAGGTGGATAAAGATGGAAATACTTCATGTAATCCATGGACACCAGTGAGGATCACAAATCATTGAACAAAAAAGGTTCACAGTACTGTCTAGTGGGTCTAGATGACCCAACTCACAACGTTAAAGTGCCTAGGATAGCACAAGGGTTAAGCTGACTGATGAACGTCTAGACAATATTAGCGGTATGAAGGTAAAAATTTGCTAACTAATGCAGAACTGTTTGGAACTTCTATGAAATGTTTCCCTGGGATATAGGGCAGCTTTGAAACACGATATAGGAAAAGGATATTTGCTGCTAAAACCTTATCGGCATGTGGATAATTTTAATAAACGCTTGTGCAGAGATTTGAAAAGAGGCACAGATAGGAGTCTGTTGAGTCCCCCTCTCCCCCAATCCCAGCACTGCCTTTCATTTCTCTCCCACACACTGTCTCTGCACCAACTCTGAAGTGACTAATGCGTTAAAAGTTCCTGTAGCCAGGGGAAAGACTGTCAAGTGAAATTATATGTTGGGGAAATCTTTCATCATCCTAAATGTTGTAATTTGCCTTCCCTCCGGAAATGACACAACTGTGAAAATTAAAAGTATATAAAAAATTAAGATCAAAACAAAAAAAGTTGGACTTTGAATGAAACTCAAATTTCTGTACAAGATTTCACTGGCTTCAGCTCTGAATCATCTGTAGATGATGGTACAGAAGCAATCTTTTAGGATTCATCATTTCTTTTAACACTATAAGTAAATTGTGAACTCGTATAAATGCATACTTTGCCTTATTCTGATCACACAATATTGAGAAGCCTGACGAGTTTTGAGACATTCTGAAAAGCTGTAGGAAAAATTACTAACTCGTTTTTCTAAAATCTAAAATACTAACTTTTGTCAGGCTTTTCAATTTTGTTAGCAAGTCATGAAACCTAACGCCAAAGTTGTTGGAATTGATACAATCTTGCAGAAGAACAGAGAAGGTCAAAAGGTCTATGTAGATTTAGAGAAGGTCTAACAGGATACAGAGAGAAGAGCTGTTGTCTGGATGAAGAAGTCGGGAGTGGCAAAGTTGGTTATGTATGAGAGCTGGAAAATGGTGATGAGATGAAATTTATGTGTGACAGAGAATTTTAAGGGGGGGGATCACTTTTGAGCTCTTTCCTGTAGATGGGGTTTGTCAGAAATCTGGATGTTTGCAGATGACACTATGATCTAGAAGGAGAACAAGGAGCAGGTGGAGGAACGTCTTGAGTGATGAATGATTAAATGACCTCTGCCTGTTGTTCAAGCTTGGGTTAAAAGACTCCCACAGAATCTTAATTCTGGCTAGCTGAGAGATGCATGTCCAAGATTTCTCAATTGGATGTGCAGATAATGCCTCACCAGATAATGTAGCCCCCATCAAGTGGCTCCTCATGAGAGAAGGGAATTATGCGTTTGTCCTGTTGGGTTGAGCTTTTCACCTGATGTGTGGGAAAATCTGGAGCACCCTTCAAATCAGGTTTCCAAATAATATCTTCTTGTTTCTTGGAACCAAATAAGATTTAGAATGATTGATGTAAATTGAACTGTAATAACTACCATTATAAAAACTCTTTTTTAAAGACTAAATACAATTGAGCCATGGTTAATGGCCACCCATCGGCCATACTCGGGGAACCAATCAACATCTCAAATGATTTCCAAGAATACCACAGGCCATGTGGAGGCCATGACACATCAGTGGTATGTGCAATAGATATGTAATTTTAATTTTTCTTCTGAATAGTTTTCAAATTCAGAAAAAAAGAAAATATTCTCTGTTAAGACATAGGAACTTCTATAATCTGTATTACATTACACTTGAGTTCAACCAGTTAGTTTTCTTTGGGATGTTCCTTAGGGTGATTTATTTAGTAAGTGGTTACTCTTAATTGAAAGTGAATCAAAAGAACTTGTGCGAGGCATTGAAAAAGGAACACACAAAGAATGCATTTAAGTCTGACATCCAATGGCGATAATGTTCGCCTAATGGCTCCTGAGGAAGTCACAGCCTTTGTATCAGCAGAAAGAAATTTCAATTGGACGAAAGTGAAGGACAGAGTATACTTTTTTTTTTTTTAAATGGAGCGTAATTTAGAACCGGTCGATCTGACTCAGCACTGGAAAGAACATCTGTGTGGGTTTGATTTAACAGATGCAACTTACCAACGCGATCAATGGCGTGTCGTCTAGAAGGCGCCATGGATCAACTTTTCCAGCCATGTAAAAGTGTAGAGCGGTGACATGAGGAGCATTAGGGGTGACGACAGGAGAAAGGAGTCTGTGGGAAAGAAAAGGAGCGAGTGGGAAGGTGTTTACAAAGATGGAATGGAGGCTATTTTAGAAAATGAGGGTGTCGTCTTACGGAGGTTTTGGAAATAAGGACAAAGGCTGTGACCTTTATTTTGCTTAAAATGATATTGAGGTCATGTTAGGTTACACATAAAAAATATAATTAGTGTGTTAAACGATCGCGTTTATTGCCATTATGAGACAAATGTTTTCGCATGTTATTTTTTTTAATCACATTAATCTCACGTTTAATCTCTAAACATTATCTATTATGTAAGGGATAAAACCCCACAAGGTGAATGTTATCAGAATTTAATTGACGACGTAGAGACCTAATTATGTCGAACGGTTATTTCCACTAAGTCCATTTCTTTCTGCTAATGTACACCTCGAAAATCAGTATCCCACTTTTGCCATAGTCACAAACAAAAATATACTAAATCAGTTATTGGTACTTCAATATCGTTATCTTTTAGGTCAAAGCCGTTTTAACAAAAAGCTAACTATTTGATAGGTGTTGCAATGCGTTGTCATGGTAACGCTAGCGAGCCTGCACCGACTTCCCTCTGCAACATGGGGGAAAAGCGCTGGCCTATACATTATAGGGGTTTCAAATCATGGCATTAATCGAAATTCATATAAACAATCAGCTTTTTTTAAATTCTAATTCAGTTAATCTCATTTGTCCACAAACAGAGTTTTGATCGTGGATAGTGGTTGCTTCACGCCATAGTCACTTATGAAAGAAGTAAACAATAAATCAATGATCAGTACGTTAATCTTGTTAATTTTCACAGTTTTCACAATTTTCACCATTTAAAATCTGGGTGTCATAATAATGAGTACTGAGCCTGCATCGACCTCGCTATGCAGCAGGGAGGAAAGTAGTTTTGAAACATTATGATTAGTTAAACCAAGCATTATTTCAGAGGTAAAGTTAACTACTTCCTGCTTGTTTTTGTCCACTAACAAAGAAACAAAGCCTTAAGTCTACATTTTTCATTTCCTCCGGTGTCACCCCCTCGTGTCTCATCTCTTCCTTATGTTCTTTTCCTTAGCTTCAGCTGCATTCCAGTCTTCAAGGTTATCAAATTCACTAAACAGGTTAAAGGAATCTATAAAATCACTTGCGTCTTTTATGGTCCAACTGTTTTTTGATCTGGCAAATTATAACACTCTGGACCCGATGTAATTTAACTTTTTTCGATGGTTCAAGATTAAAAAAAACACCCCCTTAGTGATTGGTGAAAGATTAGAGGTTGGAAATCACAAACTGAAATATAAATATCTCAATATGAGGCTTTTCACAGCAACTGTAATGTTAGATTAAAAATAGGTTAATTAATTACAGGTCAACACAAAAAATTAGTCGCATGACAGCACTACGTGTAATCGCAAATGTTTTGTTCACTTGTTTTCAGCGTGTTCCCGTTCAACCGAGGATCATGTTCCAGGTTACTGAGAAGAGTTTGCAAAGTGACATTGAAGAATGCACACTCACTCATGTAATACAGTCTATCTGCTCTAAATGAAACGAGATTGTTCTGAGATCCTGAGGGACAGAACCACAGTCTGAATATACCATTACAGTTACAGATATAGAACCAGGCGAGGTTGGAGAAATTAATCAGTGAAGATCAGCGCTGTCGTTTCATTTCATCGACTTCTCTTCGTGACTTTGACTCTCGCAGAGGAAACTTCCTAAAATAGGAAGGGCTCGGAACGGACTTCAAGGGAATCTGAAACTGCGCTTAAAAATGGCAGCTACTCCGACTCCGCTATCGGCCATAGAGACTTCAAAAGAGCTTCTTAACCTGAAGCTCTGACACACCTCTTTTATCAGCTTTATTTATAAATGAACACCGAAAAGGGCCAGTCGGTTTGGATCTTTCCACATTTTTAAATGATATTTTTCTTGGTTTTCTTTTATTACTCCTCCGCTATCAGAACCTGTTCACTCCTCCTTTGTTAACCTTAATTTCTGAGCACATGCTGTCAAAAATCACCAGCCAGGCTTTTATTTGTTTTTTTTCTCCTTCGGTTGGGGCACCGTCCACTCACACATTCACAGCAGCTGTTGGAAGCAGAAACAATACCGCCACATGGCTTTCTGATGATAAGAGCCAAATCACATCAGAAGAAATGAAAGAAGGAGTTCTGCTTTTCCTTTTTTTTTTTTTTTGGAGCTCATGTTTTCAACGGTGCATTTTTGTTTGACATCCTTTTCAGGCAATATAGGAGGAATAAAAGCAGTAATGAAACCCGATGTTCCGCAGGGAAAAGACAGTTTGTGAATATGAGGATCCAACTTGAACAGCTACTCCACCTCCACCAGACGGATACCTTTTATTGAATGGATTAGTTTGGTTTTAAAAGATAAAAACCAAACAAAAACAACAATGAGACCTTACAGAGGAGTTTACCCTTAGGTGGCTACACGACTTCCCCTTTCAAGTTGCCATATCAGGCGAACAATTTCCAGCCTAAACACACCATAAGTCTCATCTATCTCCATAAAAACTAGGGAACTTTGCAAATAGAGTCAGATAAAAATGTGAGAAGTGAAACGTCTTAGTCACAACTCCCCTTACAAGTGGATACGGGCTACGAACCTCCATGGACGACCCCGTACGGGTCAACCCCCTGTACGTGGGATTGTGACTAATGCTGCATTCACACCAGCCGAGTGTGAATCAGAAACAACGCTATACGCGGTTTCATGAACGCGCATTGAGTCAGTGGCGTTCACATCGGACACCCAGGGAGTGGCTGGAAGGCGGGGGTCTTCTACTTTTTTTTAAATTCTTTTTTACTAGCACTTGTCCATCACCTGCAATGGGATGAAACTTGATGTGAAAAGCCAAAGCGGTGCAAATCCGGGAAAAATCACAGCTCTGCTCGTCTTGGTGTCATAATTTCACCCGGGCACAAGACGCAATTAATAATTTGTCCTTCGTAATCATTTTTACAACGGTTGGTACTTGCTTGTTTTAAAAAGGACAATGCATAAACGTCATCAACAAATCTGAGTGCCCGATGGGTCACAGTGGTTGCCTCAATTAAGCTCAAAAAAGTTCAACCAGTTGAACTTTCAGAGCGATCAATAAACACCCGATTTGTATGGCCAGACTTAGAGACTTGGGTAGCGATGCACGATCATGACCGTTCTGCACGTGGAAGCCTGAAATTCTTCTCTATCCGTGTTTGCTTTGACTTTTCATTGAACGTGACCGTTGAAACGTGAGTCGACGCAGCTGGTGTGAATGCAGCATAGGTTTAGAGTCAACCACCCAACTCTCGTGTTTTAAAAGTTAGTGGAACCATAGATATTGAGTTTTGTTTGGTTTAGTTACTTTTTTATTTTTTTATTTAATCTTTTCACAGCTGTATTTTTACAGTTTGTTGTGCTCATTTTGCATGTTGTTTCTAATTGAATGTTTTTTAGGGTGACAATTTTAACATCAACTAAAGAAAAATAGCTATGTAGCTAACTCTGGTGCATTGGCAGCAATGCTGTTTAATGTGCAATGTCCCTGTCAAATAAATGAACAAATAAAAAACAAAACCAAGACCAAACAGACGTTTTAAAACAAACTGTGAAAACAGTTCTATTAGTAAAACATCACTATGCTCCATGCATGCAGCATTTTTCTTCCAAATACCTTACAATACACCTCGGCATACAAGGGTACGTTCCATTTTCACGATGTCTCTTAAGGTGGCTGTAAGAGCCACACCTGCGCTCCCCTCAAAAAGTGGCTACTCCTACGACGCTCTACATCCCAAAATCTCACAGCCCCCCTAACGGGTTAACCTCCTGCATGAGTGTGACAGATGAAGCCTTTTTTAGAACTTTTGATCCCAAAGGTTTAGTTAAAAAAATAACGCCAATTGACTTTTTTTGCGTCAAGCTATTCCGCTCCAAATGCACACAAATACCATCCATATCCCTCCAATACACACTAAATTCACTTTCAACATGTTCCTAGGAATCTTTTACAAGATGAATAGTGTACTCAAATATTTTTAAAGTTTGCAAAAAAACCAAACAAACAACCTAATATGCTAGCGCCGACTCCTCCCCTCAATCACATCGACTCTTCTGTCTGTCCTCACACACAAACGCATCTTTCTGTTTTTTATTTCCAGTCCTCCCCCTGAACGCCCCTCATTTCTCTGATTACAGCATCTCCATCCTAACAGAATACTAATCGAGCAAGTAAATGGTAACGTGTAACCGTGACAGAGGTTCAAGACCTCGGCTAATTTGGTTTAGTATCCGAGTGGAACAGAATTTAATAGATCTGCAGTAGAACAACTCAACAGAATTAAAAGTGACTGGTGGTTACATGCAGAGGTTAAATTGAGTTTTGTTGCCTATGAGAGCTCAATAGATGAAGTTGCAGAGGTTTTGATGCATGCCGGCGCAACTAGCCAACTATAACAGACTGACTGCAAAGGTGTTTTTTGATAGTTGTTCATGAATGTTTCTACCATCACATTTAAACATTATTGGTCCTTTTAATGTAAATGAACACAGCCAGAAGTATTGTTGAGTTTTAGTTTTATTCATAAATTTTAAAAAAAGAAAAAACATTGAATAATTTTGCTTTTCAGATCAAATGTAAGTATAACTTTGCTATGCATTTCTAACATCATTTTAACTGAAAATGTATTTGAAACTTAAATAAATTCTATCCATCTTGATTTCTTCAGTACCTGACTTTTGTCATCCTACAAATAGACCATAATGCAGACTAACTTCAGTGCAAAAGTTATATAATGGTGTCAGCTTGAAGTTGCTGTGAATCTTAAAAATGCTTTGATTTTCATAAAAAATGTTGGGATGGAGGTTTTTGCAGTTCTCTTTCATTGCAAATAGCATTTTGGGAGTTTCTAATATGATTTGCTTGAAGTGTGTGACTCAGAAAGTACATCATAATATTTTTTTTCCACTTTTTGACAACATATTTTTGTGACAAGCCTATTTTTATAAGATAATCTCAAGGATTAGGTGCAGTCATATCACCATTGATCTGTCTCCAAATGTATGACTTCAGATCACAAATTACTAAAAGTGCAAACAATAACATAAACACTTCTCTTTAAACAATCGCCCAACGTTGAACAAGCTTAGGCCTGTTCTTTGCACTCAGCATGCTAGGTAGTCATCCACATGGGTTTTGCTAGGTTAACTTGAATGGACCAGTTCTCAGACATGGGTGTGTGTGTTGAATTCTTGAGAGGTCAAAGGTAAAGACCTCATAAAGGTGCTGAATCCATCAGCTGGTTTTGGGGCCAATCCTGTCTTTTTATACGCTACAACAGGCAGCAGAATGGGTGGTGAAGGATTTTACAACATATATTCATTAATCTACTATGTTTTGAGGATGAAAACGGTGGTGGTTATTTAAAAAATACATCAAAATAAGTGTTTTACACAAAAACTGTTCACACGCAATGTATTGTGGTCAATATGTCTATGAAGACTCTCATTCATCCAGGTTGGTTCCATAGTAGTAGGTTTAGGGGCTGTCATCTGGACTTAGTTTCAAAGTTAGAAGACGTTTCACCTCTTATCCAAGAGGTTTTGTCAATTCTGAATTAGCTGGCAGAAGAGCTGGTATATATGCGCTCATTGGGGGAGGAGTCAGACCTGAAACTGGATGGTATTGTCAACTTAGCCTACATGGTTTCAGGTCGTTATAACCAGTTTGGGGAGGGAGTCACTGGCTCCCCAACCCCCAGCTGAGGACAAAGGACTCTGAACAGGTTTCTAGGGCACTCGATTTTGGAATTATAGATTCAGACAGCCCTACAAAAGGGCACAAAAGGGTACAAAAAGCACTGTGTAGTGAGTGGTGAGGGAATTCGGACATAGCCAATGGTCAAGTTTTGGCATAGCAGTCCCGATGTTTGCCGTCCAACGAGGTCTCGACCTTTGAACCCACGCATGCGCAGTCATGTCTTTGGACTTCTCTATAAGTCCAATTTATGTTTAGCTGAGGCATTTGTTTAGCTAAAATTATGTGTTAAATCTCTGTAAGATGCATTCAAATGATTTGTGGAATAAAATAGAAATACCACTAATCACATCAAATTCAAAGCAACGTTTGTGAGTCAAATTGAAAGCATGTCATTTCTTTAAAAAATATATACTAATATATAACATAAAAAAACAGCACAAATATTTCATTTAAAAATTCAATCAACTGCACTTTAGTTTTGCCACTGCCGTTATGATAAATTAAAACAATACAGACACTTGTGACTTATCAGAAAATTTGCCTTTTTGCAAGTCCTTCTCTATTTCCTTTAAATCATTTAAAATTGATATTTATTCATTGCGTTCATTAGCAGATATTCTACTCTGGGAAAAACAAAAGAATCTGTGGTTTATTTCTCATTTAGATTTTAAACACCTTTTTTTTTTTTTTTCCCCTGACATTACGTAAATAACACACCAGTTAGGAAACATTAAAATCTGTAAAGGAATCTCTGGGCGGTTAATTTGCAATTCACGGTTATTCTTTGACA
Source organism: Oryzias latipes (assembly GCF_053564925.1). Classification (NCBI taxonomy): domain Eukaryota; kingdom Metazoa; phylum Chordata; class Actinopteri; order Beloniformes; family Adrianichthyidae; genus Oryzias; species Oryzias latipes. Next base: position 9,378,541 of record NC_136238.1, read on the forward strand.
TTGGGTGACATTTGATTCTGTTCATCAACTCGCCATCATCTCCATATAATGACAGTAAATGCATCATAAAGCAGTTGTAGGAATTTCATTCCTTTTGCGTTGGACCTGCTTCTCTGGTTATGTGTATCGTCAGCCCCTCTGGGTGAAGTCGCCAAAGGTTAGCCCTGCAGATATAAAAATGCCATCAATAAGACTACAGGATATGCAATTTTTTTGGAATGCCAGGGGAGGGCTTTTAATTATGAATCAGTCTTTGGAAATAGGAGGATCTGAGGTGAAATATGGCCATAAGGAAAAGCGCCACGAGCATCAGATTTAAGTAGGGAGGGTTTGAAGATGTGGTGGCAGAAACTGAATCAGGACTTCTGCAAGTTTGGACTACTTTAGATGTATTTTTTTGTTTTTTTTAAACTTTTAACTCTAAGGCCACACAAAGGCCTAAGAACCCATTCTCTAAAGGATTAGCTCTACACTGAACTATTTATATTAAAAATAAAAGCACAGTTCCTTTATAAATCATTCTGGACGCTAATTCTGCACTTATAGTTTCAACGTCATTAACTCATTATTTTGAGTTTTATAGTTTTTGCAACCATTTTTACTTTCTCAATAAGCAGTGGCTGGTGTATCGGCCCCCCCACATTTTAAACCACCAACATTAGACAGTTGAAGCTTAAGTTTTTTTTCTTCTTTTTTTTAAAACTTTTTTTCTACTTTTCAAGCAGCTCAACAGTGGGATAAAAGCATGGAAAAGCATTGAGCTGCTGCTTCTTTTGCTACTGTTTACTAGCGCATATTCACCAGCTACAGTTGGAAAAGGCTTGCTGTGAAATGTAGAAGTGGGTGGCGCAAATTTTGCTCCAGGCTTTTTTCTTTCACAGCTCCATTCTAATATATATCAAAGACTTGGTGTTGTATTATTCTGGCCAGGGACAAATCGCAATTATTAATTTCGCAATTATTAATTTCTCCTTCATGATCAAATTCAAACGGTTGATACCTCTGTGAATTAAAAAAGACGCCATCCATACGTCACTACCCAATGGGAGTCCCTGATTGGTCAAAGTTTAATCTGGTTTAACTTGCAACCCGCTTTAAATAGTCACACATTTTTTTATGTAAAGCCCGATAGCAACTGTAAAAAATGTGTGCGTGAACGCTAGAGTTTTCAACGTGGAAGCCACAAAAAGGTGCATTTGTGTGCGTTTAGGTAGACTTTTCATTGGAAGTGGCCACTTGAAAGCGCATTGCCAAGAGGGTGGTGAACATATCCTAACAGACAGGTTCGCTAATTTGAAATCCACCAAATGGCTACTTGATGAAGTGCCCATTAGTCATTTTTCTTTTTAAACCTGCTTTAAATAGGAAGTCATGCCCCTTGGGCGACCCCATGCACACAACTGAGATACAAGCCTTGACACTATAAACTTTTCAAGCTTAAAGACCCACTCCGCTCATCTTTTGATCTATGTTAAAAGGGTTCCCAGGTCTTTTAATCATGATGTCATTATTCGCCAAAATCACAAAAACTGTCCTTTTTTTGGACATAGTTTCTGCAGAGGGGCAGCTGTTCATTAGAAATTCACCTCTGAGTTGTGGGTGGCACCGTTGGCGTGCCCCCTTCCCCTCACGTGTGGCCTGCCGAGTGATTTACGTCACAAATTTGCTCTTTTTCAAATGGTATTTTTTTAGCTGCTCCTGATTCACAACAATTTGAATGAGGAAATACTCATGAATGCCATGTTAAGCTTAATTTGCTTTACATATGACCTCCGTCATGAGAAAAATGCCACAAGGACACATTAAAGATTTTCTTGTGGAAAATAAAACCCCGAACAATGTAAAGTTCAATAAAACCTTCTTATTGGAAAACAAAGGATGTTTTTTTTTCCCTCAGGTCAGCTGTAACATTTTTTTTGTTAGATTTAAAAGACTTAAATGTTTTCAATATTCATGTGGGGATAACAAATATTACAACTTAATCGAAATCTTTCTGGCTTAAAGCTTGTTTCCAGTAAAATCCTTCACTACCTGCATAGTCACGCAGCTGCAGGATCCACGCTGACAAAGTAAGAGTTATGAGAAATCCGCAGGTGGCCCGGCAGTGGTAGTTTCATTAATGACCTATGATGAATTACACCACTTATCAGCCACTGACACAAATTAGGATGTTTATTCTTCTCTATTTCAGACAGGCAAGGTTGATGCATGCTGAGCCACTCCTCACAAAGTGACACAAAGGCCATCAGACAGTGGGTTACTTTGAAAGTAGCCTTTTTTTGTGGTCATCTCCAATGTAAGGTCAGCTGATTCGACTGTTTTTGTTTTAAACAATTGCAATTTTGGAGCAGAAATGATGTCACCACACTAGAAAAAATGTCCTTCTCAAAACAAGTAAATAAATAATAACTTACTTATAACATAAATTACTTATTATAATTAAAAAAAATTGGCCAAAAACTGTTTTTTTTTTGAATAGCCTCTTTCAAGTGATGGCAATCATGTACTGGTAGCCAATGGGCTGAAAGCCCCACCCCTGTGTAAATTTAGGGTCAGCAGCAAAAAAGAAGAGTCTGAATTGAAACTGTAAATTGAAGCAGATGAAAAAAAGAATAGTTAAAAATATAAAACAGCATGTTTTACAAATACATTGTTCAATCAGGTTTGTCATTCACTTTCACTCAGCTGATCCTGATTTGACCCTATAGGGCTGCCACCATAAGCTGCATTTTCATTTACTATAAACTTTTGCAAACTGGATTTGTGATTTTAAAAATAGAAACACGTTTGAAAAAAACTTGCATTTATCGAATACAAGTTTTTGCACTTGGAGGTGATTGTGTTTAATTTGTGTCGCAATTGACATATGTTGCAACACTGCAATGGAAACACTGTTTAAGGAATAAACGAGTCACCCGACCAACAACCAGATGCCGATGCGCTTCTTGGTAGGAACTGGCTGCCTTGGCCGCTGCACAGCAGGCGCCACCAGAGGTCCAACAGCATCACACACTTCATCAAAAGTTGAGCGTGTCATGTGGAATCGCTGGATCCACAGCCCTTCTGGCAAATCACCAACCACAAGTCCCCCAAATGGCTTCGTCCGTGGCCGCTTCCACGTGTAAGGAGCTTGCCGCCTGAATAAGACGCAGACGTCTAACTTTGATAGATGATGAGTGCTGGTTTCTGTGGCAGAAATTTGAATGTATCTGCTGTAAGTCAATGTTGACAAATCATTGTTTTCAATGTCATCGCATGAGTTTGGTTTGTATTTATTTGCATCATTAGGATTTAATAGAAAAAGTGTAGTTGCAAAATTTCGCTTTATTTACATTTCTAGAATACCAATTACGTTTTGCGCAGACGTGCAATGGAAATGCAGCTATACAGTAGATTACTTGCTCCTGAGGGAGGAAATTGTGACTCTTTCTGCACTGATTCTTTGGAAAGGTCTGAAGCAGTTCCCCAAAACTGCTTGAGGCTTGCTCTTGACTTGAGAAAACCAAAGTGAGGTGTTCTTGGCACACATTGGAGTGCTCTCCGAGGATTTACTGCTCACAGTATTCAGGCCTCACCTGTATTGGCCTGTGTGAGCCAGAAAGGGGGGAACAATAGCCGTCTGGAATGGAGTCCCAGTCTCGTTTAACGTCATTGGTTTCATGCTGACAGCGGGAGAAACAATGTCATCTTCGCATGGCTGAACAATGAGTCACAATGGAATTTTTTCCTGCTGCTTACCTAAACATCAGATGGAGAAGAAGCTCTTTTTTTTGGATAGTATAATCTCGGCTTCCACTTTGCTTTAAACGTGTTGTTAGTCTTGAAACTCTTTGCATTTTTCTTGTCTGCGGGCTTATGGCTGAGGGTGTTAAAGTCACGCGCGAGGCGTTTATCAAACCTTTCCGCACGGCTGCTGCAAAGGCTTTTATCTAAAAGCCCATCTTCATACACATAAAAAAAGAAAAAAGAACTTAATTTTAGTTTCCTCCACTCTACTTTTATGTGAGTAAATCATTCCAAGAACTCGGATGGGAGTTTTCTGTAAATAAAAAAAAAAAAAAAAAAATAAGCAGAGCCGTAAAAACCCAGCAGTTCATTTAGGAAAAATTAGGTTGGTGTGAAATCGATGCCGTCTGGAGGATTTAAAGCCGATAGCCTCTTTGCTGCTTTGCGGATGACATAAAAGTCCAGTGAAATTTGCTATTTCTTAAATCACCCTTAGTTTGGGTAAGAAAAACTGTTTTAGTGACAATCTCAGGCTGTGAGATGCCAAGCAAGTCATAATTGTCTCAGTATTTGATGGTTAAGTCCAGCAGTTGCTTCTCCTTCCAAAAGCCTTTATTTACATCAAGCAGAAATAAGATGTTTTCATCAAATCACTCTTTATCAGAAGCATTTAAACGGGTTAAAATGTGTATTTGTAGCATTAGTGGAGCCGGATAAAAAAACAAAAAACAAACAAACTTTACTTAGCAAATGTAGAACTTTTAATTTACTTTTTCATTAGTTTTTCCTCCAAAATTAATAATTGAATCAGTAAAAATCAACATGTATTAGTCTAAAAATCGATAATGATGTAAAAACTTTTAGCTAAAACCTACGATATAAGTTTGGGAGTGGTGATTTCAACAAATAAATATAAATTTCAATCAAATTGATGAAAATTAAATCAAGTAAATTTTTACGGTGGCATCTAACATCCACGCAAAAACCTTCTAGAGATCACAACAACAACTAAAAAAGTCAAACAAATATCAAACACACAGTATTGCATTTTAGAAAACATGCCAAAACGTTAAATGTTTCAAAAAAACTCCGTTCATTTCCAGAAAAACAGAACAATGAAAAACCGGAAGAGGTAGTTACTGCTGGACATTGTTTTTGTTTTATTCATGATTATGTTTTCAGCCCAAATAAAAAAAAAAAAACCTGTGTTCTTCTCTAGGATGAGAGGTTTCTGCTGAGCAGCAATAGTTCATTAGACATTTGCCTCTGAATGTGGTCGGGACTGTTGTTCCCATCATTCCTTTGTTTACGCTCTTTCCCGCTGGCTTCCAGCTCCTCACAACCCCAACCTAACATTAGCGGTGCAACGAAAATGGCGAGCAATATTGGAGCTCTCCAGCCGTAAAGTTTGGATCCTGACTCCAACTCCGGAGGGGAAAACAAAGGCGTACATGGTTTTTATTTGTCTGCAAGTGGAGGCATCAGAATGGAGCAGGAATCTTGTGGCCTGCTGATTATAGCTTCTGGTACAACAGCGTTTTTTTTCCATCTGCTGCTGATTCAGAACAAATTGAATAAAGAAATACAGAAATATTGCTCAATTTTCTTAAGAAATTTCCTTCATCACACAAAAAAACATAATTTTCATCAGAGTGGCTCTCTGTCTGTTGTTGCTGCTTGACGAGTCAATGGAGACCTGACTTTAAAATGGGTGTGGTTAGACAATGAGAGATGCAGAAGAGGCATTACTATAGCTGTTTCTTTTTATTTTTTTTTAATTTTTTGTTTTGTTTTTTGTATTGAACTCACTAAATAATGTTGGTGTAAGGATAATTGTGATTTTGGTTTCATGTGAGCCGTCCAAACATTTCAGTTTTTAAACAGTGATGGCATCTTGTGGTCCCCATTATTTACAATTTTGATTGAGAAATGTAAACACAGTTGACTTTGTTGCGTTGTGCAAAGGGTTTGAGATAAACGTGCGATTTCTCAATGAGTTTTTTCATTTCTTTTCTCACAAAATTGATCAAAACTGTTTTCACGTACAAAAAAAAACATCTTAAAAGCCATTCCTTCTGTTAAATAACAGTCTGCCTTGACAATGTCAGTCTAACAAAGCAGAAAACAGCCTTTTGCTCAACAGAATGACAAGGTTGCCCTGACACCCATAAAGAGTGTCGCGGAAAACATGAACAAAGGACAAATGTGGCTCGGCAGTGTGGAAAACCATTGATTACGATTCTTTCAATGAAGCTAAATTGCAAGAGGCTCTCTTTTTTTCATCCCCAGTCCTGTCAAAAATCTAAACTGTGCAGACATGTGCTGTGCATTGGCATCATGCTTCTTCAGAAAAAGAAAAATGACCTGTTGCTGAAAAGAAACTCGAAATAACTCTGATGCAGTTGCCATGGCAACAACACAACCACAATCCGACCAGCCAGTGGCGGTAATATTACGGTTTAGAGATATGGAGACTTTAGCACAAAAAAGCAGATCTGAAAGCTTCATTAGTCTTTTGTATCCCTTTCGTTTAGAGTCGACATAAAGGTGAAATTACGCAATTCGTCTCCTAAGGGCTTTTTCTCTTCTGCAGCTCTGCTGTATTTTTTTTTCTATGCCAAACTGCATTTTGTTCCTTTAAGTTAAGCCATGTGCGAAATGGCTTTTCTTGATGCTAAGAGTTGTCATTTTTAAAATGAAGTAAAGCGTTGAGAAGTGAAAGGTAATTTTGAGAGCTTAGAACATGAAAAAAAGGAAAAGTACAATAGTTTCAGCGGGATTTTCCAATGGTAAACAATAAACACTTCTTTTTTCTTCCCTTGTAAAACAAATGGAAAGATAAAGATGACATTTACGGTGTCATCGTTCCATTGCGGGGCTGCACTGTGGATCAGCGGTTAGCGCTCTTGCCTGGTTCGAATGCCAGCTGGGTCTTTTCTGTGTGGAGTTTCCATGTTCTCCCTGTTTATGTGCGGGTTTTCTCCTCCCACAGTCCAAAAACTTGTTTCATAGGTTTATTGGTGACTAAAGGCCTGTTCACACCGGGACGAATTTCGCCCGAGATTTTCGCCGATGTTTAACGCCTCGTGACTAAACAAAGGGCACCAATGTGAGTGTGCACACCGACGTGAAAAAACGCCACGCGTCAAAGCGTCACTTTTTTAAAAACGCCTCGGTTTCGTTTTCTTTGGTTCGATGCGCCGCGTCGAAAACTATTCGACCAATGAGAACAGCGCTTTTGCACATGTGTCTGGAGCTTCTGAAGTTACAGTAAAACACAACTTGGGGGCGCTCAAACACAAAACTGCCTTGCTGAGCACACATACCAGCGAAGAAGATAGACGCCAAGTAGCGTCTACACTGCCGCGAAGAAATAATGACGGACATTCTAAAATATCCCCTTACCAAGTACCAGTTGGAGCTACTGGTGCTTGAAATATTCACGTTTTCTTTGTATGATTCTGACAAGCGCGTAAAAACTTGCTCTCTTCTTCTGAGTGAAAAGCGACTTTAAGAAGCGTAAAGTTGCGCAGCGCCACCTTGTGTACAGGAGTATTTCTGTTTTACATTAAGCGCCATCTAATGTCAAGGAATGAAATTGCATGTTTGCTCGGCTCATCGTCAGCAAAAATCGCCTGGGTGTGAACACAAAAAACGTGGAGAAAAACGCTGGCGAATATTCGTACTGGTGTGTACGGGCCTAAAGGGGGTGTTCAGACAGGAAAAGCCCGTTGGTTCCAGACCGAGTCCGTTAAATGATGTCCTGACCAAGTCCTGCACCATGCGTTTGGTCTGTATGCAGAAGACTCGTTTCCTGCATCTGGTTTAGTAGATCTCAGCTACCCTCTGCAGAGCTTTTCTATCTGTCTGCCGCAGAGTCTAGTCATCTATAGTCATAGCTAGGTGTAACCCCAATCTCATTTCTTCTGTTTACGTTACATCTGTCTCAGCCTCACAACAGTCACAAAGTCAAAGTTTATTATTATGTTTATTATTTAATATTCACAAAGTTTATCGATTTTCTTGGGTAAGCACATTAAAAAAAAAAAAAAAAAAACAACCTTGGAACTTGTTATGGGACTTGATGGTTTGTCTTTACAATACAAAAAAATAAAATAAAAATAATAATAAATAGATAATCCTGTTTCCAAAGGAAAAAAAGCACACTTTATCGACGTGGAAAGGATTTCTAAAGAATGCACTGGCTGACAAAGCAAGCCTGTTGTGATCATTTTAGGGGAGCCGGTGCTTGCATGCGATGCAAATTGCAGCGATTCAGCGCATGTTTAATGAACATCCCTACAGCTTATGCACAACCGGGAGTGCAGATGGAGCCAGATTTGTCCTGTCTGTTCTTTCTGCATCTCAATGCGCCGCTATGTTTGTGGATCCACGGTGGAAAAAATTCTTACTGATTTTACTGTGAGCAAGATTGTCCTAAAACGGCAGCGTTGGTGCTTTCACCTGTTTTTTAGTCTTGAGTATTTTAAGAATAAACATTTAGTATGTGTTTGTCACTGCAGATAAGCTTAGGAAGAAATAGAAGCGCTACCCTTTAAAAAAATCCCCTTTTTTTTTAACAAGACTGCACAAAGGCCAATGACTTGACGCAATAAGTCCAATCATTAAAATTATTGAAAATTTAAAAGACGCTGCAACAACCTGAGTGTTTTAACAATTATTTTTTATTGCACCATTGAGTGAAAATGTTAGCCCCCGCATATACCGGTACTCAAAAACTCAAAATATTTGCATGCACCTAGTACCCAGTGAAAAGGATTTTTTGGACATATTTAATGACCCCTTCCCACAATAAATAAATAAATAAATAATAGGAATAGCAATCATGACATTATGGCAGGAGTAACAATTTAAAAAAAATAATGCTAAAATCTTTTGTTGGGTTCAAATATGTTTTTTTTTTTTTTAAATAAAACTTAAAACTATTATCATGGCCCTAGGACCTACAGCTGTAAATAACTATGACTATATACTAGCATATTATTGCAATAAGAATGTCAAAGAAAACATTAAATTAAGAAGCTGTACATAAATGGTAGTTTGTTTATAGGCTTTAGTAAACTGCCTAAGTTGCTTCAATAACCGAAAAAGATTCTTGGATAAATGTAACAGCTCAAAGAAATATCTGATTAGATAACAGCTGAGAACTGATGGGAGGCTAATAATTATACGTTTTTGTCCCTAAATTTATTAAAATCTGGAGGATTTTTGAAGATAAACATCTTAAATCATTTGCTGATGTTTGGAGCTGTTAAGCTTTACCCAATGATTTTCAATTGGTGTTAATATTTCAAAATCCATAATAGTGAGAAGAACCCAAACGGACAATCTATGGAAAGGGAATGAAGAAGCTGAACCTTATTCAACCACTCTGGTGTAATAATGTTAATGAACAAACAAAAAAGTGAAGAACACCAATTGTTCGTGAAATAAAATTAAAAAACCTGATTTTTCCTTAATTATGCATTCTAGTACTTAGTGTCTGGCTTTTCCTTTATTGCAAAGACTGCCAAGGTAGCAACAAACTCTGATCATGTCCCAATGTTGTAAAAAAGCTGTAATTTACGACATCTTTATGGCACCAATCTGCAGAGGTTGTTTCCGTCAGCTGGTGCAAACACACTTATTTATATGTGCGAGTGCATCATGTAGACATCAATGCATTCCCATAAAAGTGGCCATGAAAGCAAGGCAGTGTGCTGAATGTGTCAATCTGGGAAATGCATTTTAAATTTAGATCTCTCTCCCATGCTGAGCAATTCAAATAGGTCACAATGGAAAGTACATGCCTTTATGTCGGTGTGATGTGGCTGGTGAAAGCTGCTTTACTGGAACGGCAGGTGCCTTAAAGGCTTCCATAAAGGCAATGGAAACATTTCCTAAATGTAGCAATTGTATCTGGAAAACCAATTTTAGTCAATCAGTACCTCAATCCAGGAAGTACATAAAGGAAAAAAAAAATGGCAGAACTTATTCCTCACAAACAGAAAATGAATTAGTCTCATGGATCCAGCTATGGAATTTCAGAGATTTGAGTTTTGAATTTTGAACCAATAGTTTTTATAATGAACCAGAAACTGTGTACAGTGGCTGTCAGGGATTGGCCCCGCCTTATTGACTTGGCCCAGTGAGGTTTAAAACATGTCGAGCAAGAAACAGGGGACACCAGCTATTTATTTCATTGTCTTTGTATATACAGACTTAAATTAGTTTTTGTAAAAAGATCTTAAGAGTCCTTCAATGTAACCCTTGTGCTATCCTAGGAACTTTAACGTTGGGAGTTGGGTCATCCAGACCCATTAGACAGTGCTCTGAACCTTTTTTCTTCAATGATTTGTGATCTTCACTGGTGTCCATGGATTACATGAAATCTTTCCACCTTTATCCACCTTTGTCATGGTAGGGAGAACACGTCAATGTAAGGGTGAGGTCATCTAAGATAGCACAAGGGTTAATATCTTAAAATCTGTAGACATCCTGTTAATGGAAGAAAGTGGAGTTTGGGATTCTTATTAGGCCAATCTTTGTTTGCTTCTCTCACCAGAACTCTTGGTTGCCCTCTACTGCTAGGATGACTAAGTGGCTACTCCTCTCAAAAAAACAAATGAACTGCTATACTCTCTTAATCCTGAGTTATGGGCCTTATGGAGTTGGTCTTTGCTTATCCAAGTCTGACAGTGCTCTTTTTTATGCAAGGCCTCTTCCAACTCCAAATGAGCTTGTCCCAAAGCACTAAAAACAGAACTGACTCAACCCTTTAGCATCGAAAATGTCAACGGTGACACCTAAACAGCACAAGCTTTTTGACCTCCCTTATACTCCTCAACTGTTTATGTGATCAACATCAATCAACTGATTCTGACTCTTCACATTATCGACTTAAAGTGTTGCATAATGGCCCCTTTTTCTGCAACAGAAACAGCTGATTTACATTAATCGTGTAAACAATGGACCGTCGTAAAGTCTGGCATCTCAGCGTAAACGGTTGAAGAATTACAGTAGTCAAAAAAATGTAAACACTGGAGATAAAGCTTCATTGTGAAAGTTTTTTTTTTTTTTTTTTCATGGTGGTTATTTCTCACGAAGGCTCAAATCCTAAAGCAGTCGCTACATAGTCACTTCACTGTCACTGAACCTCACATTGCCCTGATTCTGAAAGGAACCGGTGAGTCGCCTCGGATAAAAGCTTAAGGGGTCATAAAGTAGTTTCAACTGTGGCTGCTGGGAAAGAAAAAAAATGCTCCAAAACAAACACGGTCAAGCATGAAATGACCCAGCTGAGCAAAAGGATGCCCTTACACCACCCTCAGCTCTGTGACGGCCCTGCATGCTCATGTGCACTTCTCATGGGAGAGCTTCAGAAAAGTGGGAAAACTAAACATCAAGTAAATTACTTTTTTTTAATGTTATTTTTTTATGGTCATTTTGATGTCTTTGTAGTGTCGGCACTCCACCAATGATAGATTCTCGGCTCAGAGTGAAGATGACATAATGAAAATCCTCTCTGTGTTTCTTTAGAACTGTGGAAGGTTAAATCACTTCACTCACCCCTGACAATTATTTAGAATACAAACGAAGTGGGCAGGATTTATAAACGGAAGAAAAAAGTAGCATTTTTGCAGAAGCTTAATGTTTGAATGAATATTGTTTAACTTGTTTAATTGTTTTTTTTTTTTTTTTTCGAATCCATTTGACCGTTTGTTCTCAGTGAATCACAGTTCAAAAAGAAGAATAATTTAAATATACGTTACTATGTTGAATATTCTATGTGATGTCTGAACAGAAATGGGAAATTCAAAGAGAATTCTGCTTCACAGAGAAACATTTCCATCAGTGACGCTGCACGCTTCACTGCTGCTTTCTTTAATTCAAACTAAAGAAGAGTCTGTCTTCAAAGAAAGAAAAAAAAAAATGAAAAAGTACAATAGCATGTTTTAAACTGGCTTCTGGGAAGGGGATGGCATTACGAAATGGAATTCACTGTTGTACTCTGCTGCTTACTTTTTTTTGGAAATTTGAAAAAATGCTTCTGTCATAAATGACAGCAGTATTCCTTTTGTTCACTCATGACTTGGTTGTTTGGAGTAAAACATCACAGAGGATGAAGAATTCGATGGATTTAGTCATTTGAAGTGATAGTTTGGGTGACATCCAATGAGAACACTTCGCTAGCAAAATGCAGGACTGCTTGTGGTTCCTAGAATTAGTAAAAGTACGGTTGGAGGTAGAGCGTTTAGCCACCAAGCCCCTGTCTTATGGAATAAACTCCCAGCTCATGTAAGAGAGGCCGACTCAGTTTCTACATTCAAAGTTAGACTGAAAACATTCCTCTTTGGACAGGCTTATTGTCAGACTAGTTAGTATTCAGAGATTATTTAACTTAATGTTAATTTGTTTAAATTAAACTTAATAATAACTATTTTTTTTAAAAGGCTGCTAGAAGTTGAAGCTGGGGTAACTATGGTGCACTGGGGTTCTGTCCTCTTTCCTTTTTTTACTTCTACCCTTCCTCTCCTCTATTCTTGATCATAATTTATCATTTAGTTCTCCATGCCTCTGTTTGGTGCAGTGCGATTCATGTATCGTCCCTCTTTTCCTCTCCCATCCTGGGGAGTGGGAGTGCTTCCAGACTCCAGTTGGCTCATCCGTGTTCCAGTTCCTGACCGTTTACCTCGCCTTTGCTCCCGCTCCTACACCTGGCTGTGGTTCCTGCCTCTGGCTCATCTCTGGCTCGTCTCTGCTCTGTACCTGACCGAGTACCTCGCCTCTGCTCCTGCTCCTACACCTGGCTGTGGTTCCTGCCTCTGGCTCATCTCTGGCTCGTCTCTGCTCTGTACCTGACCGAGTACCTCGTCTCTGCTCCTGCTCCTACACCTGGCTGTGGTTCCTGCCTCTGGCTCATCTCTGGCTCGTCTCTGCTCTGTACCTGACCGAGTATCTCGTCTCTGCTCCTGCTCCTACAGCTGGCTGTGGTTCCTGTCTCCGGCTCGACTCGCGCCTTTGACTGTCCCGATAACCACGGCTGGATGAAGCTCGTCTGCTGGACTTTTATATATGTAGTTGTAGATTTAGATAAGTTAATTCTTCTCTAAGATTTCTGGTAAATCGCCTGTCCGTCCTGGGGGAGGATCCTTCCTTCATGTGGGCACCCCTGAGGTTTCTTCGTTTTTTCCGGAATCCGGTTTTTTTGGGAGTTTTTCCTTACCGCGAAGGGGGGTCTAAGGGCAGGGATGCCAGTATAGCTTAGTCAGTTTGTTAGTTCATTTTAGTATTTTCCTATTGAACTCTTTGTATTCGTGATCCTTTTGATTTCTTGTTTTACTTCGAAGCCCATTGAGACGACTGTTGTTGTGATTTTGGGCTATACAAATAAAATTGAAATTGAAATTGAAATTGACATGTTCTTCATGCTAATGTTATATTCATAATTGTCTGTATGTTGTGCTAATATAATATATTTTTCCGGTGCTTCTTGAAGCCAATCTAGCTAAGATATATTTTGCCAATTATTGTCATCTATTCCGTTATTAGGATTTGCCTTTCAAGCTAACCGGTCTTCATCCCATATTTTGTTTAATAAATTTCTCTCAAAAGTGCGATTTATGACTTTTTTTTTTGTCTTTTCAGTGTTCCACCGCAAATTCAGGTTATACTATTCGCAGATTTTTTTTTTTTTCAGTCACGTGACTCCTCCGGTTCATCACAAAAACTCAGACAACTCGAGACTGTTTTTGTGTGAGACTTTTGCATCCGAAGAAGGTGGATGGGAGCGGAGATGAAGAGCAAGCCGGCCCTTTGCTGGCTGCTCAGGAATATTTCACAGCTATTTCCGCCGGTTCCTGAATTGCTACCAACCAAAGTTTAAGATCCTTAGAAAGATCCATAGAATGACCAAAAAACATTAGGAAAATATCCTGATATGCAGAGGAAGATAATTAATTAATTAATTAATAGAAGAAGATGCCCTCTCACACTTAACTGATGAAGGAGGAAGCAGGAGCCCCTGGTTTTAAGGCACAGGGAGACAGAGTGACACTCCTAATGTGCATTATAAAGTACTGTCTATTGCTCTGAATAAAAAGAAAAATAGCTCTTTATGTTGGGAAATATTCCAATGTCCTTTAATGTTTTACAATGCATCAAAAATGTTTCAGAATGTTTTGGCTTTGGGTGAGGAGAGGTTCTCTGTATTCGCGGGTGTCTCTGGTCCCTAACCCCTGGGAATAAAGGGGGAATACGGTATTACGCTTTTTTTGGCTGCTGTGATTTATAATCCAGAGCGACTCATAGTCCGAAAAAAACGGTAACTTTTGGTTAAAAATTGGCCTACAGCGTTGTTTCTCTTTTGGCTTTTCCCATCAGGGGTCGCCACAGCGAATGAGTCGCATGGTAAACTTGGCAATGTTTTACGCCGGATGCCCTTCCTGACGCAACCTTCTCAAACCGGGCTTGGGACCGGCACAGAGGTAGAGAAGGGAACAGGGAGCAGCCTGGAGTCGAACCCGGGTTTCACGGACGGAAGGCGCCGCAAACCAGCACGAGCTAAACCAGCTTGCCTCAGGTAGATATTGATATGTGTACTTTCCTGATCTCCAACTGGGAGAACTTAACCGTGTAGTGAGGCAGAAAATCAGATTAAAATGAAAGAAATGTAACAACAGTGTTGAGCAAATGATGCATTTTAAGTCTTCGATAACCAGCGTGCCGAAACAATAGAAATGCACCCAAATGTCACGTCTAGAGCACAAACAGTAAAGAAGGAAGCCTGTAGAATATGCAAATAAAGCTTGAGAACCGTGGTGATCACCAATTCATGACACTGTGAGGGTGTTCCATTAAAAATGGCCAAACATATCCTGAAAAATATGGTTTAATGTGGAAAAAAGATTCAGGGATATGAAAGAAGGTCGTTTCCAAAGTGACTCCACCGTTGCTGGGATAATCACAACCTATGTTGCCATGGAAATGGTAACCAATTCACAAAAGTGTACATATTTTCCTGGTTGAAACATAAGAAGAGATACCATAAGAGATTTAACCCCATTCATTTTTTTGACAGCGTCTCCCCCATTGATGTCATCTTCTTTTTTTTTTTTATGTGGCTGGAGAAAAGTTCTGGCTCAAAGGTGCAGCCAGAAAGATGAGTAGCAAAAACTTTATGGTCTTTGGAGTCACCGTCTGTGTGGGACATAATAATTGAACGATCCACGGTATGGAGGAGAAATGAAATGAATGGATAAAAAAATCTGTTGGGAAATCTTCTCATGTCTGTTGATTGTCTTTCCTTGGTGTAAGAGTTAACACTGTCCAACATTCTGAAGAAATCTAACTTTTGTTTTTGATCAGTGTCTTAATATGGTGAATAAAACATGATCAGGCGTACGCACTCTTTGTCACCTGTTCCCAATTTTAAAGGCCTTTGTATGGACGCCTTTTTAAGCACTTACATTTTTACGATTATACTTAATGTTTTAAACTATTTTATTTTAATTCAGTATGATATCTTCTTTATGTCTTATGTTTTTATGGTGTTGACATGTGGACCTTGAGTCTGTAATGCATTCTATGCTATTCTATCAGCAAAATACATCTACATAAAGCTACAGTATGATCCTGCATCCATGCTAAAGTACATTTTTAACTGAATAACACACGTCCATTCATATTCTGCTCATATTGGTCCACCCTTTGCCAAGTTACTCTAAAGCATTGCTTTGTTGCATTACTCACCTTCACTTTCACTTTTGCTGTCAGACAGATGGGCTCCCATTTTACCTTAATGCAAGATTTTTCAGTTCAGTTGGATTTTTACAATGTACCAAGGTCTGCTGCCTGCAAGACACAAGGAGAGTGACTCGACGACACATGTTTGGAATCAGCCCAACATGTCTATTGATGTCCCCTTTTCTCTCTTTCTTTATTCAGACTTAATTTTTTTGTGAGAAAAAAGGATGAGTTACTATGCTAAATAACTAATGTATGCTTTTTTTTTGGCTTTACTGTCATAAACTTATACATTTACAATAGCTAAAGCCCTCCTTGAAGCTTTGAGTTCAAGTAATGTACTCTAAACCAGGAAATGTCATCGTTATTTCTGATTTTTTTATCTGGAACAGTTTCCCTGCTTGATCACAAAGGCTCAGGGCAATTTTATAGCCAAGGATCTGTGGAATTGATGGCGTTCAACAAATGATTTTTGGGTCCGTCTTTACAAAACCTTGATGTCATGTTTGACATGGTTGTTTTTTGTGATTAGGTTTAATTAACCAATGATGGTGACCATTCTGAAGGGCTGGGAAATTTTCTTTTTCGCAAAAATCTTCATGACATGACTATCCATCTGTTACCTGACCTTTCATGGGAATTTGGTCTGATACTTTCTGGTATTTATAGCGGGAAGGTTTAATCTTTGCTGAGCCAAAACTGAATCCAAGTTCACACCAGTATTTTGACACATGTTCTTGAACACGCTGAATGTTGGTTCTTGAACTCACATTTAGTCCAAAGTGTTCACACTGTCCATGCAGGGAGGGCTTCTCATTCATTTTCCTTTGCTACCGTTTAGAAACATGTCCCCCACCTAAAGTTGGATGAGGATTGGTGCAAAATGTCCAGGCGGTTCAAATCTTGTGATTTGGACATGATTCGAAAACAGTTTTGTTCATTGCTAGTGTCCTTGCAATGTTGAATATGGATTACCATCACAATTTTTATTTGAAACACAAACACAGACATCACTAGGCTTTTCGCTGTGTCTGGGTTCAACAAATAAACCAATTACATGGGTCACTACAAAATCCTAGTCTCCGATTGGTCAAAGTTAGACCTGGTTTAGCATGTGACCCACATTTAATGGTTGTGCGTTTTGTACATGGATCCCAAAAAACGGCCATAAAAACTTACGTGAATGTGAGAGTTTGGAACATTGAAGCCTGCAAAACACGTGTTCAGAAGTGGGATAGATGGAGGTGGATGATTTGCTTTGGTGACCTCTATAAGGGAGTAGCCAAAAGGCCTCTATGAACCATGCTAGCATAAATGGAATACAAGCTTTGAATTAAATTTGCTGGGGTTTTAATTCCTACAAAATTTGTAAACTAACATTAGATTATTTAAAACTGATTTTCATTGGCCTTCACTCATGTTTAGCTTCAAAAGCCTTTGACCTACATTTGCAGAAATTATCAATGCATAAGTATTTTCCTAAAAAAACTCTACAAGAAAGGATGCTGGTGGAGGCGACCGAGTTTCCCTCCACTGAAGCATCGCCATAATAGAACAATCTTGACTTGTAAATGGACTCAATTTAGAGCCAAATGTCCCTTTTAAAGGTCTGTATCTCATTTGCATTGACCTGTTCCTCTGTGAGCACTCTCAGTGGGGAACTGGCAGGAAGCACAGATGAGCCAAAGGAGGCAGTCATTTGAATGGCTGCAAGAAATTAGTCAGGTGTCGGCGCTGCATGGAGCATATCAATAGCTGCTCCCCCTCTGCCGCCACTCGCCTTCCCCTGTATTGCTCCACCCCCACTCTGCTCTCTCCAGTAATGTGAAAGAAACAAATGCGTCTCACTAAAGACTCATCATTTCTCCCTGATGATGTTTGTTGAATGCCTAATGACTGTGCACATGTGCGCGGTGCGTGGCTGTGTCAAATACAAACCTGTCTAAATTTAGTTTGGGTCTTTCAAAACCTTCAATGTTCTGCACTGAACAGTGCAGGAACACATCAAACTATTGGCTGCAATCTAAGAGAAGAATAGAAAAAAAAGCACCACCTTGGCACCCTTATGATTTCTTCATTTTCTGACTGCTTGTGAACCCACAAGAGTACACGTTGTATTTTTAAGTAGAAAGCTTTCATCCAGATTTTCACTCACTGCCATATGGATCAATCATGGTACCCCCCTGAAGATAAAAGCATTACATTTCGTGTTGATGCTGCAATTACAAAGACTTTGTTGTCCTGAAGTCATACCTGAAGTGTTTTTGCACTTTTGTTTCATGTGTGACCCTTTAGAGTTTCCCAACTTCACTCAGGAACTGTTTTGTTCATGTTTGATGGTATTGTCCTCCCCGCCCTTCCACATGAACTGTTCTGTGCCCAAGGCAAGAAGACCATCAGCACCGACCCCAGGAGTAAAGAACAGAAGCGTCAATGACAAACTCCACACTGATAAAGTCAGAAACAGTTTGAACAGCAGCCTGGGCAGAGGTGGGGCTCAAAGCAGCTTGCAGAGGACTTTTTACAACAAGGCAGACATTTATATAAATAAATCAATTAAAAATAAACAAATGAATAAATGAGAAGAAAAGTTTGTGCAGTTATGTAAGATCTTTGGCATGAAATCTGTTGTTATCTAATACGTTATATGCTATTTTCACACCATGCATGTGTTGCATGTTGAAGAACGTGCGTATACGGTGTTCACAATGGCCTGTTAATAGCACATGTACCTGCAGTTGGCAGCTGCTGGTTACAAAAGGTTGAAGTGGTGCAAATCCCGCTAATCTTGCTTCAGGCTTTTTCCTTCACAGCTCCGATACATGAACGACTTGGTGTCAGTGAACTCCGGTCTGGGAAAAATTGCAATTGTTAATCACTCCTTATTGATCAATTTTATAAATACAGTAGTTGGTACTTATGTGAATTACCAAGACACCACCCATACACTACTACCAAATCCAAGTCCCTGATTGGTCAAAGTTCTACGGGTTTAACTTTTAATGCCTGTTTTGTTTGTAGATGCTGAAAATGGACTTGTGTAGCGACACATGAACTTGAGTTGTGATTGCATGAGCATACATGCTAGAGCTTATTGAAAATGGTTGCTTGAATGACCATTGTGAATGTAGTGTTGGTAAAATTCACACGTAGAGGTGCTATGGGTTTTGGGTTGTCCGAGGGATGTAGAGAGGTGCAGCTACATCTTAAGGGGAACACAGGTCCAGTTCCATGAGACTTGTACGGCCATCATGAAAATGGTATGTACTACGGTCGTCAGTGTGGTAAGTGTACAATGAAGTACACATAAGGCTAATGCCTGATGCTTGCACCTGTGATGTACGTATGATGCTGTCTTACAGTGCCCTTACACCACAATCCTCATTATTTAGGTGCAAGTAATGTCCTCTTACTGACCACATGCAAAGTTTTGCATGTGATATGCAAGTGACTGTAGGACGCCTGTAGTATGAGCACACAAAAAACACT